>NC_056726.1:1914751401-1914911401 GCF_019279795.1 Protopterus annectens
TGGTTAAGTAATTGTCTGTGAATGCATTTTTCCATGACTTTTGCCAGAGGTGAGAGGGGGGCAATGGGGTGGTAAATGGAGAGTTCAGTGGATTGACCTCCTTTGTGGAGAGGGATAATATGGGAAATTTTCCATAAACTGGGGATATAACTTTCAGTAATAGTTCTATTGATCAGGATAGAAATGGGATAGGCAATAGCTTTGGCGGATTGATGTAGGAATTCAGCAGGTAGTTAGTCTGCTGAGGGGGAGCATGGTTTCAGTTTCTGTAGAAGCGTTAGAATATAGGATGTTGGGACGGGTTGAAAGTGAAAAGTAGGGAGCGAGGTTGATTCATTGGAAGGTAGTGTGAAGTTATTAGGTGATAGTTGACTAGCTAGTGTTTGTATAGCATCAGTAAAAAAGGTATTAAAAGCATTAGCTATATTCACTGGTGTTTGGAGATTGGAGATCTACAAGGTCTACACTTTATACATGGACAACGACGTCCCATGCGGGACACCGAAAATTTGGTACATCCAACCAATGGGGTAACACTATTCCGACCAGGATTTAGTTGTACATGGAACAATAGGTTGTGCAAGCCTGATTACACATGGGTTGACACAATATACGACATGTATCCTGACATGGGGGGGACTGGGCAGTGTGTAGGGGTGTGTTCATATCCAACCTGCATCCACCTGCGCCCACAGTAAGGATGAGTGCTGTAGAGTAGTGGCAGGTGGGGGAACTATGGGTATGCGATTATGGGGCTAGGCATGCAGGTGTTGGCTGGCAGGCACGTATTAGGAACGCCTCGTGGGAGTAAGTAATATTCCGATGTGGGTATAGCAGATGCCCCTACCTCCCAAACCTTAAGAGCGCATCTACTGGACAGTCCGTAAACCATTGGGGAAGCACATAGGGACCATATCATTGAACCGCCCCTGATTACCAGGGACGTCCATGATTGCGAATCAGAATCTAATACAGTCACAACCAAACCCTCCTAGAACTAGTGATATTAGGAGGAAAGGTGGCGGAATACACATAATGAATAATGACAACATGTAAGAGTCATAAACAGCATGTACCTAACACAATGTGTATGAATACATATATGCTCTGTGTCCATCAGTGTGTTAGGTTAATAGCACCAACCTTCTAAATGTGTCCCTTAGGTCATTATGCAGTGTCTCTGATTCAGTGTTCATTCTTCCCCATTCTTATGACAGGTCTGATAGTGAGAGAAAGTGCATGTTCCACCGACTACCTTAGAAAGTTGATAGAATAATAGGGTTGGAGTTACCACCTGTCCACCTTTGTGAGGGACACTCCCCTTTGGGCAGTTGTGTCCTGCATAATAACTGTAATTAAGGCAAATATCCTGTGATTTAGGGCAAAGATTACCTATATTGTCTGTAGTAGTTGCATAAAACAATTATGTCCCTCGGAAACACCTAAATGTTATAGGTAACAGTATAAGCAACTATAATGCTACAAGAGTAAACTTTTATTTAGGCAAAACAGTGAAGTATTCCCCTTTCTTCTGGCTGTGGGTGTGTTGCCCTGCAAAGTTTGACATTTCTACATACAGGTCCTATAGGTTTGCCACCTTTCCAAATGGCCAGAGTGGGACATGTTCTGTAGAAATGTCAGACATTCCATGACAAAACATACCTACAGCCATGCATAGTACAGAATTACACTTATTTGCACAAATAAAAGCTTAATCTAGTTGCATTTGAATTGCTTATGCTACTTCACATAACATATAGAAGTGTCATATATAAAATAACTGTTGTATGCAATTATTAATGAAACATAGAATATAATAATATCCTGTAATCTGGACATGTGCTGTGTCTTGATTATTTTCAGTGTTCCTCGCAAAGTGGGACAGGTGGTAACCCTACAGTCCTACCTTGGCCAATTGAAAAGGTGGCAAACCTATAATAGGTATGCAGTAGCATGACCCGTCCGATGGATGTGGCTACCATAACCCAACTACTTGTCTGTAATGCAGGGTCTTAGTTCCCATGTATCAGCCAGATGGGAGCAGAGTGTATGCGGAACACACAAATATGATTAATTCACTGGACAGGCCACTGATTCCGTACAGTCAAATGCCGTGCCGTCGCCTAATGGGCAGCCATTCCCGATATTGTAGTCATGTAGTCCAATGTGATAGGCATCACAAGGTGGGAGCAGATTGTAAGAGGAACACACAAATATGAATGATTCATTGGACAGGCCGCTGATTCTGTACAGTCGAACGCCATGCCGTCACCTAATAGGCAGCCATTCCCGATACTGTATTCATGTATTCCGATGTAATAGGCATCACAAGGTGGGAGAACATTGTATGAGGTACACACAAATATGATTGTGTCACTGAACAGGCCACTGATTCCGTACAGTCGAACGTGATGCCGTCGCCTAATGGGCGGCAATCCTGATACTGTAGTCAGGTAGTCCGATGTAATAGGCATCACAAGGTAATATTGTGGTCCTCGCTCACACTCATGGGTGTGAGTGACAGATGCAAGCACCAATGTCGGTGCATTAGCAAGTGCAGGTGTAAGCATGCTTGGCTACCAGTAGGCGAGTATTGTGCTGGTTAAGCAATGTAGAGGCTAATCGAGCATAAGAGGCTGTAACCCGTGGATATCATACAGCACAGTCATTCAACAGTATAGGAATGTATCCCATCATGTAGATGTACATGTGAGTGTTTATGTCCAGCATATAGGTACATACATATATAGAGATGTATCAGGAACATACCATGTGGCAACAAAGCATTACAAATGAATGAAATGGGAAACAACAGTGATGCCTGTATTATATAATGGTGTTGCGCTATGTGATCACAAGACTCCCTCAGACAGACATGTGTCAGTCATACACGTAAATAGTTGTACATCGGCCGTATATATCACTCTGTGCATGTAATGTACATTAACACAACAGTACCTGTCCAATCATTATGTGTGAACAGTACTCTTGCAATGTGCTGTGTGCAACATCATCATCATGATAAAGGTAAATGGGATAACCATAGAGGGACCGGTAGTGTTTTGTGTGCAATGGGGTCGTCCTCCTCATGTGTACTTGGACCATGTAGAAGTGATGTGCATACCATGATCGTGCGCCTGAGGGACAGGGGTGAGGATAACAGTAGTATGTTATGATGCATATTACAAGGGTTTCATGTGTCCAGTGGGCACGTATGTGTAATGGATAGCTATGTATAGGGCAGATGGTGTCCTAGGAGCCGAATGGCCTTATGTGTCCATAGGTGAGGGTCAGATGTTGGGGAAGGAGTGTAGGTATGGCTGTGGAGGATAGGTAGGAGCACAGACATGACAGCATATAGGGTTGGTATATGACACATGTGGGGGGAATACACCCTGGATGGGGATGGGTTTTTGGCATTCAAAAGCCCATGGGAACAGTGGGACGGAGGTCCCCAGCCATGGGCAACTGCCACTGCACCTACACAGCTGCAAAGGAGGCAGTGCTGGGGGCTGTCCAGGAGGGGCAGCATCACCCTGTAAATGTGACACTCTGCCTTTGAACTTGCGTATCTGGCTTCGTAACCCCTTAGGGAGCCACCAACACAACACATCCGGGAATGCATGACAGTAGATATGTACCTGTCTGGTCCTGCTCCCAAGGGGGACATGCTCCATCCTCAGTGTGGTACCACAAGAAGGTGGTGCAGAGCCAACAGAGGTTGATGTCTATGGCTGGGCCCCAGATGTGCTAGTGCCTGGTGCCATGGTCAGCTGAAGTGGAACAGGAGGATCTGCTTGGACCTACCAACCCACTCAGCCTATGGTGTTGCATTTTAAACCCACATATGGCTTAGTGATAGACAACAGCATACAGGATTACCAATGACAGTATGCATAGATATCACTAGCAACCCAACACAACAGATGGTATACATTTGCAGAGGGAGCATGACACATGCATATATACCGCATGCCAATTGTACAATGTGTAGTAGACATGTGACCGCATCTATGAACAGTTGCCCATCATTGACTTGTCACTGAGAATCCCACACAGTGTCAGTCATACCACTGTCTCATGTGACACATGTCCAGTCAGGGATGCGATGGCAGTAACACATCCCTATCATCATGTACTGTCTGCAGTCCTCACACCATGCTTCTGCTGTGCACAGAAGTGTGTTCAGTGTGTAACACAGGAAACAAATGGTTGCACACACTGACCAGTTCACAGATGGCCCTACAGATGGGGGTACCTCATGAACAGAGTACTTTCATGTCTGTATTATAACATGCAGAATAGCCATTACCACACATATGTTCAACAGGCAGTAGTCTCAATGCAGCATAGCTACACTTACATGCTGTAGTTGTGTGGTGCATCGCCCTCCTGTCTTTAGACTATTTCCCACTGTAGAAAATGATTGAGGTACATCCATATATCATCTGCGATGCTGTGTCAGAACACCACATCCATGTACCACTCACAGTGACTGTCATGGCCAGATAATAACATGTTTCCCTAGATAGTGTACTGTGTTTATCATGGTGATGGCTATGGGAACACCATCACAGCTGTACCACATGCAATCAGCTAGAGGAGGACTGCAATAGGTGCAGAGGCCATCACCTGACCATTTCCATCTCTTACAATACACATGCTGCTGCTGTGCAGGTGTACACCTTCACATCCACCAGAGTTTTTGTGTGCAGGACAGGCAATGTACACCAGAGAAAGGCTTGGAGACTTAACCATAAGCATCATCTGCCACATGCCGAATAGTACAGGGGCAAATCCCCTGACTACTCATTGCTATTACATGTGCAACAGATATAGTAGACATACATTAGGTGTGGCACACGTCAGTCCATGTGAACGGATGCCATTGCTACCACAACCACACTCTAATGGACATGTATTGACACCTTTGCCAGGATGACAAATACACAATGTAACTACTTTGTTTGCCGCACCGCAGTAATGTACAAGACCACATACACCACAGGGGATATCTGGAGGTTCTATGGGCTAGGGAATGTGAAAGTGCTTGACAACTGTTGGTATGCCAATGAGGTTTATACTGGGAGTAACTGTGGTTGGAAGCATCACAACCCACATGCATACACAGGGTGCCAGTACTGGCATGCAGGTATGCATTGCCCCATGAGTGTGTAGTGTTTGGCTGTGCAAGATGGCTATACAAGGCTGGATAAGGGGTAATCCTTGCCATTGCGTCACCCAACAATGGTGTGCAGTGCAGGGGTGTAGTGTCTGCAATGTCCCACACAGATGGGTACTGCATTATCTGGCCTGACATCCTGGTTACCAATGTGTAAGGCCATAGCTTTGCAATGCATGCCATGTCTGTGTTTGATAGTCCTTCACATGGACATTGCCTGGGATGTGCATGTCCCACAATACTGTACAGTGACATGTACAGGTGTACCTGGTTTGGCAGACACATGCAGTGTACACAGACTGTTATACCCTGATATGCCAATTTTGGCCTGGTATAGCAAAACCTGCTTATAGTGAGCAGGTCGGTCCTGCACCTGCATGGATAGTATGATACAGGTATTCCGTGGTGTCAGTGGCATGGGTCCATACAGGGCACATGTGTACAGCATTGTCTGGCCTTAGTGGATCACATTTGATGGCACCACATATGTTGCAGCCATTCAGTGTGGAACATAGTGAAGGCACAATGTTCGCATATATGTGCCTATTGTACTGCTGTACAGGGTGCCATATCCTCTGCAGGCCACTGCAGTCACACCATGCCTACTATCTGACCTCAATGTGCATGTTACTAGCAACATAGTGGGATATGCTAGGCAAGGTTGTATGTGCATGGCACATAGGTGCAGGATATATGCCTGGTACTAGTAGGGCTGCATACTTAGTTCACCAGCCCTTTTGCCAGATGTATGGGTATGGCGTGCCAACACAGTGATGTGGCTGAATGACAGCTGTACTCCTCTTGAGGTGGCCAATGTGTCATAAGATGGATATTATATAGGAAAACTACAAAACCCGCTCCCAAACATGTCTAATTGTAAGACAATCATGGCCATCTCTACACAGGCTCTGACAGACAAACACACACTTGCCATGTCCAGTATACAAACCCCTACTGTATCACACTGCAGAAACATGTGTTTAGGGTACGTGCTACGGTGAATACTACAAAGCACTGTACTTGTCTCACACATGCAGACACACACACACAGTTGGCATGTCTGGGATTAGAACACCGACCTAACTACTTTATTACAGAGTTACGCAGTTACAAAATGCGCTACCGAGATTACTGGGACACAGCACTCCCAGAGATGTATTTGCAGATGGGTGAGATCATCGGACTTGTTAACGGTGGCTATAAGAAATGTATGGAGTGTGAGCAGTATAAAACCATTAGTCACTCCTCAGGCAAACAGACACACACACACACACGGCAAGTGTGGGACTTGAACACCAACCTAACTACTTAATTACACTACAGCATTACGCAGTTACAGAACACACTACCGAGATTATGGCGACACAGTATTCCCAGATGTGTATTTGTAGATGGGTGACATCATCGGCCTTGTTAATGGTGGGTATAAGAAATGTATGGAGTGTGAGCAGTATAAAAGCATTACTCAGTCCTCAGGCAAACCTGGACACACACACACACAGCAAGTGTGGGACTAGAACACTGACCTAATTACTTTATTACACTACAGTATTACGCAGTTAAAGAATGTGCTACTGAGATTACTGGGGCACAGCACTCACAGAGGTGTATTTGTAGATGGGTGACCTAATCAGCCTTGCTAATGGTGGGTATAAGAAATGTATGGACTGTGAGAAGTATAAAAGTATTACTAAGTCCTCAGGGGCACACACAGCAAGAGTGGGACTAGAACACCGACCTAACAACTTTATTACACTACAGCATTATGAAGTTACAGAACACATTACTGAGATTACTGGGACACAGCACTCCCAGAGGTGTATTTGTAGATGGATGACATCATCAGCCTTGCTAATGGTGGGTGTAAGAAATACATGGAATGTGAGCAGTATAAAAGCATTACTCGGTCCATAGGCAAACGGAGACACACACACGGATGGCAAGTGTGGAACTAGAACACCGATCTAACTACTTCATTACACTACAGCATTACGCAGTAACAGAACAAGCTACCAAGATTACTGGGCCACAGTACTCCCAGAGGTGTATTTGTAGATGGGTGACATCATTGGCCTTGCTAATGGTGGGTATAAGAAATGTATAGATTGTGAGCAGTATAAAAGCATTACTCAGCCCACAGGCAAACGGGGACACCCACGACAAGTGTGGGACTAGAACACTGACCTAACTACTTTATTGCACTACACATTATGCAGTTACAGAACACGCTACCAAGATTACTGGGACACAGCACTCCCAGATATGTATTTGTAGATGGGTGACATCATCGACCTTGCTAATGGTGGGTATAAGAAATGTATGGAGTGTGAGCAGTATAAAAGTATTACTCAGTCCTCAGGCAAACAGGGACACACACACACACATGTGGCAAATGTGGGAGTAGAACACCAACCTGACTACTTTATTACACTACAGCATTACACAGTTACAGAAAGCACTACCAAGATTACTGGGACACAGCACTCCCAGAGGTGTATTTGTAGATGGGTGACATCATCGGCCTTGCAAATGGTGGATATAAGAAATGTATGGAGTGTGGGCAGTCTAAAAGCAATTTAGAGTCCACTGGCAAACAGGGACAGACATATACACACACACGCCAGTGGCGGGTACGGAACACCTGCCTATTTACAGATTAGTATTCCAAGACTACATACTTACGAATCTCGCCACACAGACTACACATGTCAAGGCTGTCATTATGACCATCTGGGAATGCGGACATCAGCAGGGATGCTGGCAGTTAAGGTGTACATACCTGTGAACCTGTGTGTTTAAAGTAGGAATTCATCCTGACCTGAAGTATGCCCATCTGTGGAATGGATGACTACTACCACTATACAGGGTTCCAATGGCCATGCCCATACACAGAGGCACATAACTGACACAAAGTGTCACTGGGAATGCTCACACACTTAGTAGCACAGGGCTGTTCGGGATGCACTATGTGTCCATCTACACAAGGATATACTGGGCATGCTCATACACTTAGTAGCACAGGGGGCATGTATACACACTTAGTAGCACAGGGCTGGTCGGAATGCACTACTATGTATCCATCTACACAAGGATATACTGGGCATGCTCATACTCCTAGTAGCACAGGGCTGACTGGGATGCACTCTGATGCTAAACACAGAAGGTCACAGTGGCCATGCTATTACAGGTAGATGTAAAGAACACATTGTAATGGCCTCTGGTGTTAGTAGTTTTCATTGTTAGCAGGAATGCTGCTCTACATATATTTGACACCAGTCTTTTACACAACATCAGCTTTCATTCTGGGATGACATGGCTGACAGTAATCAGGCCTTTGTCACATATTACATGCATCCATGATAAAAGGGAGTGTGGATATTACCCAAGTCGCATCCACCCACACAGTGCCATTACAAGGCAAATGTCCTAAACACAGGTTAACTCCCATCCACCTACAGGACAACTGCATTGTTTTCTTATGTTAACCAGTGCTAGATGTGTAGCGTCCATATTCACAGCTGGCCACTGTAGATCCAACAATGTGGAGTACTGATATCTGTGCAGTGAGGAACACCTGGCTGATGGCTCTGCAGTGCATAATAGCACTACCACCATATACCTCAGAACCTAGCATTACCATTTTAGGATGTAAACCTCAAACACCACCATGCCCTCGGACCACCAACACACAGCCATACATGTTGTATGACATAGAAAACTACACCACCATGTGACCCTTGACCTCTGTACTGTACTAAGCTCTACATCAACTGTACAGTGTACACATGTACTGACACAGTTGCATCATGTGTTATGCAATGCAATGATACCACTGTCTGTGACCAGGTCAGCTGTACACATACCAGGGACCCTCGGTACTTTCCACCATTAGCAGATGACTGTTGCTGTACACCAGTACACACCCTCATGTATGGATATGACATATATGTACCTGTTCTGGGTATGTACATGCCACACACACAACATACCTGTAAATAGCATAGCTGTTGTTGTCCTTTGTGCAAACAGTTGGCTACAGCCATTACACACATGCACATGGACTGTAGGTCCATGGCTGCTGAATGCTAACAGTACATAAGGTGTGATATCAGTGTTGACAGAGGTAGCATCCCCTCTGTACTGGTCACCCATTATATCATACAACAGCCCACGTGTCATGTATGTTATTACACATATCCACCAATTGCAATGCCTACAAACATGCCCAAATGTCAGGATTGTAGGACCTATATACCTGTACACATAGTGTTGTGCATTTAGATAACATGCATGTGCACTTGCTGATGTATGCAGGTGACGTGTATCCTAGTACATCATGCAGTTGCAATGCAGCCTCAACATTGCCAACTGTATATGGTGATATGCTGAATGTACAGAAAGATGCACCACAGGTATGGACAGATGTGTGGAAATAACTAAGTGGTGGGGCATCTTTGCAGATGGATGTTTGCTGTGCACAGCTCACAGGTGTGCCCCAAGCGGTCCTACAATACCCCGTGTAACCAGTAAGCAATGGATTCATGAATTGAAGGACATAACACATAACTTAGACAGTGATCAGGGTGACAGCAAAAGTAAATCACTTGACACCTGTTAATAGTTATGACGTCCCTAGTGCATATATCAGCACTGTTGCCACAGGAAGCATCAGTACAGTTTGTAATGCATGCAATACTGCTGTACATCTGACATACATAACATGAGCTAGGCAGGTCTGAGATTCACAGTACTGGCATGTGCGGTTGCGTGTGTGTCCATATATATCACGTATGGTGGGGAATTCATCTCAATTGTTACTCACTCTCCTGTACACTAGTGAACACATCTGTACAGACTGCAATGTAGAAAGCAAGACATAGGCAGGGGCATGTATCTCACACATGTGTGGTATCTGTATGTGCATGACATAGGTGTATTAATTACTGAATGCCACAGTGTGTGTATGTAGGGCTGACTGGTCCCTGGGGTTAGGAAGTATGTTACCATACTGAACTGATAAGACCCCTCCCACCATCCAGGCAATGCATTCTACAATCCATGTTGATGTCCCCGATCTTAGGCTGTACTGACTACCTGTACATGTGTATTCTCTGTGGCGTGTCATGTAGGTGCACAATACTGTAATGATGATTTGCACATAGGCAGGGGTCCTCATCCTACCAGTAGCAACTGTGTGTGAGTGTGTGTTACTGTATCAGTGCATCTGTGAGTGTGTGGGTGGGTTACTGTGTCACCGAATACATGTGTGTCAATACCTGAGTGTGTGGGTGCAGTTGTGTGTTGGCATCCTGTCATGGGAATGTGTATTACTGATTCCCAATGAGGCATCACACTTCCCACTGGCCTCTACCCTTGTAATCAGTTAGACCACTCCATGTAACTGTATCTGTGATGTCACCCTTTATGGATGTCACGTCTGTGGCCACAGTAGCTTAATATACAGCTATCATGCTCTTGGAATGGTAGATGTGTTGTAACGTGGGACATTCACACTGGTATGTGGCAGCAACACGGTGCATGCTGGTATATTCATACATACCTGTGAGTAGTCCACATTGACATATGGGACATCAACTGCAAACACTGACATTCACTGACATGTGCAATTAGACCTAAAGGACAGCAGAACATCATGACCAACATGCAGTTACTGTTGTTGCACAAGACACATAATGTTAACAGTATTGTACACCTGTACTACATGGTATATCTGCTGCCTGTCAACAGTCCTCAACAATTGTAAACTACACATATCTTCCTAGTCTGTTCATCCTGTGCATCAAACCATATGAGCATGTCCCTGCACCGATGGTGTGGATGTCAGGGATGCAGCACAGGCATCATCATATGCACAGGGTGTTAATGTGTGCTGGAGGCCTAGGCTGCACTGTTGTTACACATGACACATACTGGTAACAGTATTGTACACCTGTATAACATGGTATATCAGCTGCCTGTCAACAGTCCTCAACAATTGTAAATGACACGTATCTTCCTAGTCTGTTCACCCTGTGCATCAGACTATATGAGCATGCCCCTGCACCGATGATGTGGATGTCAGGGATGTGGCACAGGCATAATCATATGCACAGGGTGTTAATGTTTGCCGGAGGCCTAGGCTGCACCATTGAATGACATCATGTGTGTGGGTTTGGGCCTTTGATCTAATTGGGCATGTGTGGATGTTATGCATGTGTGTGTTGCGGTGCCCTACATATGTTTCCAGTGTGTGCATGTATGCATGCACGCAGTTTTCCCATGTGTCTGACCTACACACAGATATTATTGACAGCTGCAGACTGTATAGGCAAGGTTTTACAGTTCAAGGTGACTGGCCACAGACATGTGACCTGTGCCTGCCAGGGGTTGCAAGGTCACTACCAGGCAGAGGTGCAGATTGGGTACTGTCTGATGTCACTTGTCCACTGGAACCGTGTCCCTGTTGGGACCATCCTGGGCCACGTGCACATGGCCTGCTGTGTCGTGGTGTAGACAGCACAGCACCAGAGGCCCTGCTGATGCTACCACCACTATGGGAGTGGACATGTGAGGTAGCTCATACACGTAAACGTGACACAGGTGATGTAGCAGGCCTACGTCCACGTGCCCGACGCCTCACTCCTACCAGATGTTCCAACACAGACAGCTCACGCTCGTGGATTGTCATACCATGGTCAAGGACTCAACCATGTCACCCAATCATCTATCCAAAGTTCAGCAATCTGCTGATGAGCATTTACCATTGCCTGGATGTTGTTGTTGTTTAAAGAATGGAAAGCAGCCCTCTGTAGCCTCTGATCTTTTCTGTTGCGCCATTCAGCATGTACCTGTTCCTCCATTACAGCCTGAAACATGCGTCTGGTGACACCAGCTGCTGTGCTCATTCATGCAGGAGCATGTTGGCCAGAGGTCCTCCTACAAGCAGCACTGGCCACGTGCCTGTGTGGGGCACCACCAGTCGTATGGCTGACACCATGGTGCGCAAGCACACCTTCCATAGCCCCCACACTTTCCTGTACCAAGCTACCGTGCACCAACTGTCCTTCCTCTATGGCCACTGGTGATGGGGTATGTGCAGGTATGGGAT
Organism: Protopterus annectens; assembly: GCF_019279795.1. Taxonomy (NCBI): domain Eukaryota; kingdom Metazoa; phylum Chordata; order Ceratodontiformes; family Protopteridae; genus Protopterus; species Protopterus annectens. Next base: position 1,914,763,692 of record NC_056726.1, read on the forward strand.
CTGTGTGCGGCGATTAGGGTGATATAGAAGGAATGGCAACCAATGGCACAGTTTCAGCCCCTGACAACTCTGCCTGTGTCTCAATCATACGTTCATCATCACTGCTAGAGTCTGTGGGGACACTAACATCAGATGTACCGCAGGAGGGCAATGCACCTACATCACCTGTGAGGGCAAACAAGAACTGTACATTGCAATCTATACAATAGACACACACACAGACACACACACGCATGTGATATGACAGAAGGCATGAAACATGCATGTGATATGGCAGACAGCATGCAGCGCAGACAGTAATAGTGGTAGTTATCATACATCCCTGGGTTGCACACAACAGCATGCATGTGCCATAGTGGATGGCATCAAATTACACAATCATAGTAGTAGTTAGCATACATCCCTGTGTTACACCATGTGGACCAGCACAGGTTAACAGTACACCTGCCTGATGTGTGGCATATGACCTTAACAATCACATGTAATATGACATGTGATCTGCTGACATGTGCAATGACGTGCATACATGTTTAACACAATGGTATCCTGTCTGATATACAGTGGGGCAATGGTGTACCAATGCAGTGTTGTCTGTCCGCCCTACAGATGTACTGCACATTTAGCTGATATAAATGGCCATTGCAGGGAATCATGAGGTGTCTCTAGTGCTATACAGTGTGAGTTACAGACAGGGTTCATAGCCATGACTGTGTTCAGATACAATACATACATACTGTGGATTGTGACCCACGTCACTGAGGTGTATACACACTAAACCATGATGTGGAACTTGTGACAAAGGTCACTGATGGGTATACGGATGACACCCCTGCACATCTGCGACCATATTGCTGCTGCCTGGAAACTATGGCCAGACATGGCGAACACGTCAGTACACCATGTCCCACATGACATCTGTGTACCACACACACACACACACACACACACACACACACACACACACACACACACACACACACACACTAGGAGCTAGTATGACATTGATGTCCAACACCAGCAAGGGGAATGTAGTGTATCTGTGGGCTGATGTGGATACTTTGCAGGTGACTTCTGTCATGTCGTGCAACCCTCAAGATATTCAACACATCTTATGTGGTGGATTGATGTTATGCATACACAAGATGTGCACAGGCCTGTAGGATGTCTAGTGTTCCACATCTGCAATATGACCATTATACAAAGGCCATGGTTGAACCATGTGTAGCCATTGTACGACAGGGTGTACACACAAGCACAACATGTCTACTGTGTGTGTTGCTCCATGTCTTTGGCCACCTTCCATGGCCATGTGTGTACATGTGTTGTCCAAATTGTTGTGATGGGCATCTATTTCACATGTCTGTGTTGTCCCATATGACATATATGATTCACTGACAACAGGGTTATGCAGATAAAGGGTGGTATATGGGATATGTTTTCAGGATAGGTAGGCGGTGTTGCAGCCAGGCCACTAGATGTCATGGACATGTCAAGATAGAACATCACATTGTGTGACATTCATAGCAGGGCTATGATCCACACCAGTGAATCATGTGTGCTGGCCATACTCCAGCCCACTGTGTAGTACTGTTTGTATTCACCACATGTGTAGATCTGATTTGTAGTACGTCCCTAATGTAAACAGCACCTCCACCATTGTATGCACAGCTGTCCACACATCTGGCAATGACAGTTTGTGAGGATTCATGTCGGTGAGATGATTCACATAGTTTACAAATGTTGCACATGGGTAGTCATTGTGATGCATTGCAGGTCTGACCTGTATATTGTAACAGGACCATACATTATGTGTACATGTTGTAAATGGCCACATGGCAGATAGATTTTTGCATTACAGTTCCTAATAAATAATAACACTCTCACCTGCAATGGGCTGCTGTCACAGCAGAATGCCAGAGGTATCTAAATAGGAGTAACACAGCAGTATGAGCATAATCCACCCCTGTATAATGGCTACAGGGTGCAATGTGCATAACACATGCACCAGTACATTAGACTATACCATGGTGTATGTACATGTGTGCATACACAGAGTAGCATACTATAGTGTGTATACATGCCTTACATATGATGTTGCATTACATATTGTACAGTGACATATGCAACTATATGGAATATAGTTGTTATAGGTGTAGTACTGACTTACCAGGCAACTCCAGGTGCAGTGGTTGAGAGACACCCACCTCGACAATATCGGCTAAGGCTTGTGGATGTGGTTCTGCAGGTGTCCCCAAGTTGGCCAGTAGTTCCTCGGTACGTGTGAGTGGGGGCTGGGTTGGTGGTCCACCACCTGTTGCACCTTGTTCCCTGGTGATTGCATTTGCATGGTGTTTTGCCCATCTAATGAGGTCTGTACAGTGTCTGCGCACCTGCTGGTATGTGCGGTTGTGGCCACCGATATCATTAACCCTCCTGCGAATTTCCATCCACAGGGCATGCCGCTGCTGTGCATCCTGTGGCACATGGCTGAACAGGAAATCGTGATTGTTGAGAGGTAAAATGGAGTAGCCTTGTACTACATAGCCTGGAAGACATAATGATGGAGACAGGTCAGTAACTCACAGAGACAAACAGAGCTACATCTGAACATACATGTGTATTGCATTAATTAAGTTTAAATAGTTGTATTTGCAAACCTACATGAATCTGATGTGTTTGTGTCACACACATGTGACACTCAATGTTGAGTGGATATTATCACAATATATGTGTGTGTGTATCACCTGATTACATTGCTCATAGTCCATGGGGTTGCTGTCTTGATGTGGGCATGTCTGTTTGCCTGAACTGGTGTTCCTACCTATCAGCACATGGCTGGATGTGTTCACATTAATGCAGTCAACCTTGATGCTGTGTATATGTCACATATAAGGACTTACACTGCCTTAACAGACATGCCCTGTGACCCTGCAGACTTATTCACATAAAGTTTTACATGTATGTGTTCTGCCATATACATCTACATGGCACTGTAGAGCAATTCAACATCCTGCGATGTATCACCTGTGTTGCACATGTTATACACATGGGACACTGGCTAGCCAGATGGCATTTGCAGGGATGGATATCAACTATAGCATGTACATTCAAAGTAGACAAGTGGGCTATATGCCATAGGCCATGTATGAATTGAGGATGAAAGGTTACCTGGCAGTAGCCAACAGGCGGGTCTGTGGGGCCAGGTGGAGCAGTGCCCCATTACTGATCCACAGGGTTAATGATACATATACCATGCGTTACCATGCGGTCATCACACCATGTCTGAGAGGGGAGCGATGAGCAGCTTTGACAGACAGGAATGCATAATATGGCAGGACTATGTCAAGTGTATGGGAAAAGGATCTGTCCAGCATATGGAAGGTGGATGTCCATGAAGTATGTGTTCGAGATCAGGATGAGTATGTGTTGCATGTCCATCATCACTGAGTTGGACATGGATTTATTCAGGGCATGCATCATGCTACATAGTGGAGATGGGGAATGGGAAGGCTGGTGTAGGCCATCTGCACATGGCTAATACCCCTTAAAGGAAATATGTGATCTGATATGGGTTACTTGAGTGTTGTGTATGGCTGGACAATTATCTCTAAATTCATGAATGGCACTCTATCATTATTAGGGTTGCCACATATGACTACCTGACAGATGTGGTGACGTAGCTATCACAGGAAAGACAACTGCCCAGCTGCATCCCTCACACACAAGTGTCCATTATGTTGACCGCTGCCTAGGTTGTAGTTCATGGTTACAGGGTTATTAACATAGGGGTGACAATGCAATATGTAGCTGTCAGATTGTGGCCATATGTCACACACACCTCTCCCACAAAGCCCCTTCTGTATGTTGTCCACAACACTACTGAGTCAGCTATTGCTCCTAGGTCATAGTAATTTGCATACTTCAATAGGCAGATGCCTTCTGTTTGTCTGTGAGGTATGGACTACAATGAGGGGGAATAAAATTCATTAACCCTGACATACTGTAGCTGCCACTGGTGCGATGATCATGCATTATTCAGACACCTACTGTAGTGTTGGTTCTGCCAGCAGTCCTGTTTCAAAACACTCCTGTGACATAGGAATGTACATGTAGTATACCAAGTGTAGGTGGTACACAGTGTGGGTGATGATGTCCTATGACCTGGCAAGGTTATGGTATGCAGTGTGACATCAACCATACTGTCATCTACATCTATACTGCTGACATCAATTAACTGATCAAGGTTCATGGCCTTCCAGACCAGACTCAGCAGGGTAGTAGTAAAGCACTTCCCATTATCAGTGGTGTCTCCCCCTCTGTGGGTTGTGATACCTGTTGGTGTGCATCATTCAGTATGTACACAACCTGACATGGAGCTATGTTTTACATGATGTGTACGTGAAGAGCATCTTGTTTTGCCATATGTGTATGATACAACCTGTGATGTGGACAGGTCCCATGCAGCCTGAGTGCAGCTTGTACCTGCATAGTTGTGGGTACAGGGGCCCTGTGGTGTACATGGATATATGCTTGTGCACCTGTTTGGGGGAGAGGGCCATGTGTTTGTGTTATCCAAGACCCTATCTGGATTGCTTATTCATGCTAAGCACTTGTTCAGGACTTGTAAGCACTACGTAAGCTAATAATTACTATAGCACTCAATCTTCCTCATTACTTAGAGGTAAAGGTGAACAGATTTTGTACATACTTTTCTAACTTGGTTAGAGTATTATAGCTCTTGTACTCACTTTCCTCACTTATCTAGGTGAATGTATTTCTATATTCAGGCATGTACAAGAGTCAACTTCCAGTGTTCTCACCTGTCTATCGGATGAATCTGGACATCTTGAGGCAATGTACACATTGCTTCATGTACACAGACAAGCCTCTCCACCTACCACCCAACACTACAACCTGTGAGAGATGCAGTCATCTAGCCAAACTGGTGGTAAAGGTCTCTCCAACCAAGCCTGACCCTGTCATGTGGAGAAGGTAAACATTCACACAATACCACACTCATCACATAAGTCTCACTGAATTTACCCCACCATTAACTGGGAAAACTACTCATGTACCAACACATTAGCTCAATGGTTTTTGGAATTCATAAACACTAATGCCCTGACTCAACATATCCACACACCCACCAGGGTCAACAATATCCTAGATTTAGGCATTGCCAACATGAGTGACTAGTGCTCCACACATGAGCCCAACTCCTCATTGGCACAATCAGACCATGAGATGAACACCTTTGATATCCACATCCCGCCCCCACACCCCATTAAGGTAACCACACAAATCCTACTGAATCCTACACAAATGCACTCTATAAGCACTTACACAAGTGCATGGCTTGTGCTATCTCAAACAGAACCAGGAAGCTATACTCCTAATTAACTAAACCAATCTGGCGGTTCCCTGCCATAAACAAAATGTACTACAGGAGGAAGACACTGTTGCAAATGAGAGTACAATCCCATGTGTGGAGGAGCTCCCTGGCCAGCCTCAGTAAGAAGGCGAGATCCCTTATAAGATCCTTCAAAGCTAGCTACAAAACCTAAAATGCAACTAATACCAACAACGACCACAAAGCATTCTATAGCTATGTCACATATCTCAATGTCAACAACCAGATCTGCTCTGAGTTACAGCAGAAAGGCACGAACATTACAGAAACAAAGGATATTGGCAACATCCTGGCAGATCCCTCTCAAAGCTGCACACTCTAAAGGCAATATCACAGCATCCATGGAACTGGACAACATCCCAGGCTGCATTTTACATGAACTTCAGAATGTACTGTCTCCCTACCTATGCACCATATACAATAATAGCCTCACATCAGGCATAGTGCCCCCCTGAATAGCACACAGCAACAGTTATCCCACTCCACAAAGGTGGCACCACAAAGGACCATGGAACCTGTTTCCCTATAGGCCTGACTAGCCTGGTCTGCAAGGTTATTGTGCACATCATGTATCACAGTCACAGAGACATTGGGTACCTCCAAACCTTTGACCCCTCCCTGTTTCATTGTTAAGAGCGGACCATGCCTCCTAAACCTGGTGGACATCTTAGAGACAGTTGCCAAGGCATTAAATGAGGGTAAGGTGGTCCACACAGCCTACATAGATCTCTCATAGGCTTTCAAAACCATTTCCCCTTCTGGTATTATCAACATACCCATCCACCTGAACATTAACCCCTACATCATGTGATAGTTTGCAAAGTGGCCCACGGACAGAAACTACACAGTGGGGGTTGCATACCCTAGGTCAGACTGTATACCAGTTACAAGTGGTGTCCCCCAGGGCTCAGTCCTAGGACCCCTCATGTTCGGTATATACTTCTCTGACATACAGACAAGCACAGGAGGGCTTTGGCTGAAAAGGTTTGCAGACGACTGCAAACTAGTGGACATAATTGTTTTCCCAGCTGTTACACACACCCTCTGGAAGGGTTGCACTGAGATGGATACCTGGTGTTAATATCATGGTGTCAAGCTGAATGCCTAAAAGTGCATAGTCATCCCCTTTGGATATAACTAATTACCTGCGGACTACCACATAGGTGCTAGTCCCCTACATACAGAAAAGGTAATAAGGGATCCGGGAACCCCAGTAGATAGCAATCTTTCCTTCGATACCCATAATGACAAGATGGTTAGAATATCCTTCTACATGACCCCTCTAATCTCTAATGGGTTCACATCCAGATCAAAAGAGGCCATTGTGACTCTACTCATGACATATTAGACCCATTAAAGAATACAACACCCCATTTGGGATATACTTTACAAAACAACTGCAACAGCTTGGAAGACGACACCAGTACCACACCAAGAGGATTACTGACCTCAAACATATGACCTATGCAACCCAACCTAAGAAACTCCAGCTGTACTCAGTTGCATACCGCATACTCACAGGTGATCTCTGCTTGACATACAAAGTCCATGTCCAACCCTGTATTGCTGGATATGCTACACCTAAACAGAGGCCCCTTAGAGCCACATGCTCTAGGGATATACACCTAACCACAATGATGATTAGGATATGCTGGATGTATTAATTCCTGATCTAGGCATTCCCCATGCTTTGGAACATGATTCCAATGTACATCAAGCAGGGCCCCTTACTAGCACTCTTCAAGGGAAACCTTGACGTGTGGTTAGGAGACAGACATGTACCCGGGGATCACTGCAGTGGATCTGCTGGACAGAGGCACTGGGAACTAATGGCTCTGCCATTCAGAAGCACAGGGAGCCAGCCTATGGGGGTGGTGAAAGCCAACACACTCTAGCCAGGCTTACAAATACCCTTGGTAAGACAGCCTAATACCTACCTTTGCACATATTACATGTCTTATGTGCATGGATAGTTAAATAGCTCTTCCATTTTACTTTGCTATCATGCTGATAAACTGTCGGGTGACTAAAAGACATATGGATCCTGTTATTGTGTATTGTAAATGCAATAGACATAACTAATGTTTGTCTTACATTACAGTAATGCTATGTAGCTTGTAATACATATCCGCCTACAATACTGTACATTACAGTTATTGGCACAATATCCCACAATGCAAATCATAATTGCACAGTGGCCTAACCTTCCACATGTTATTCTCTCTAATACACACATACATATGGCTACAGTTACAATATATCAACATATACTATCCCCTGTTTTAGCACATACTTGTTGGACTAGCCCTGCCACTGACATTGGCTGGTGAAGAGTATTTCTGTTCAAAGCCCTTATATAGCATCCCTTGTGGTGTATGCAATGTTTGCCTTGTGACCTACAGCAGTACACACAAATACTACAAGCGTTACTATGCTCAACAATACATCACTACAAGATAATTGTTTCCGCTATATGGATTGCATGCACTTTAAATACTACAGAAAGGTACTACATACACAGACATAATAACTGTTCTACATACCTTATTAGTAACCCAAGGTGTTGTTAACTGTTGATTCAATCCTTTTCAGTTTGTGTTTCAATGTTCTTTGTAATGTTCTGCTGGTATATACGGATGGTTTGAATGTGTGATAACACATCCTTTTCTAGTTACATATCAGTAACATGTGGTATCCTGTCCACCAATTGCTGTTCCAAAGTAGTTAATTAGATGCACATCAGTTGTGCAGCTACTCCATTAGCTGATACCATGCAACATTGGTGTATAACTGAGTACTCCTTTTGGGTGTTGTCCGTTTGCCTTACTTTCGAGGAAGATGGCCTGGATGTGTTGTTTGCGATATATTTCAACAGCTATATGGAGACACACAGAGATATATTAGCTTCATGACTCCCATGGACTGTGTGTAATGGCTAGACAATTTAGTTCTACATGTGAGTACAGCTGTTATATTTCGGAACATTGCTACTTATGCAGGGTTTGTTTGTACCTGATACTTCTGCAGATGTTTAAGCCTGGCAAGGATGTTTGGCCAGCTCAAGGCCATATGGCTATGCATGAACTGTTATGTGGTGTACAGTGTGCTCACCAGACATACTTGATTTGGTGTACAAGTGTAGTATACTGTGCTGTTACTCACTAATTGCTAACACATCCCGGTGTACGCAGAACCCTCTGAAATGGGATTAGTGCAAACAAACCCTGTTACATCAGCAGCTGTTCCATTGTATAACAGCAGCTATTTCACAGAGGGCCATGTTAGTGTGTCTCTGACAAGGTATGTTAAGGCTTCTGCAGATGTTGTACAGTGAGTGAATGATTTGTGATGTTATTACAGTTTGTATTGTAATATGTTTGGGTGTGGGGGTGATGTTGGTGGGTGTGCATAGCAGATGCAGGTGTGTAGGAACTGCTTTTATACATAATCCCTATGTGCGTGAGGGTTCCTTCCCTATTTGAATAACTATCTTTTTGTGGACTAATACAATGGTAATTGCAGGCTGATTTGTTAAGGCACTGTTATGTGGTTCCTGTATAGCATGCAGGTGATGTTAGTCCTTGAATCCCTTCAGTAATACATCTGAATGTAATAATGTGTTGCGACATGAAAGCTGTATATTTCTGTCATAGGTATTTGCAGTCATCATAGTTGTGTTGGTGACTGACCTTTTTTGGCTAGGGTTGCCACCTTTTCATATGGCCATAGTGGGACCTATTCAGGACACACATCTGATTTTACAGGCTGACACAAACCCACGGTCAGTAGAAGTGATAGAACTTTCCTTTCTTGCCTAAATATAAACTTTTTCTTGTAGCAGTTTAGTTGCTTATCCCGTTTCCTGTAACATGTAGGTATTTTAGATACAGAAATAACTATTTTGTGCAACTATTACAGTACATATGGGACATAATTATGTCCTACAATCTCAGGACATTTGCCACATTTAATATATTTGGTCAGGACACAACCACCCAAAGAGGGAGTGTCCCTCGCAAAGTGGGACAGGTGGTAACACTATCACTGGTTCATGTCCATAGCACATATTTGTAATAGTGTATAGGCATATACTCTCCATATCCTTTGTTCATAAAGGTTGTTAGTGGCGGAATGTGTGATTGCTATGGTCCATGTTATACACATATATGAACACTTCAATCTCTGTATACGGGAGACCTATGGAATCCCGAAACCACAGAGTTCCAACACACATAGTACCGGGACCAGACTCCCATACCCCACATTACCGATATCGACAGTAACTCGCAAAAGTAACATGAACATGGAACACACACACACACACATACAAACAAACTGCTACCCAAAACATCCAAACAAACAATCCTACACTATGTATGAGCAGGTGGCCAAGCCCCCCATGTAGGTGTCTGTGCCCCCCACACCACCCCCTACTTTAATATTCTACCTCCTAGGTCACACAAACAGACACACAAAGCTAACCCACACCCACACATAACAGTCCCCAAGAACACACACCGCACACAGAACTCACACTTACACACACTACATTTAGTGATTTAAAAAATGTAAAAAAAAAAAACAAATACCTTTTTTTTTGTACTTTAAACAAACTTCGAGTCCATGACTCGGAAGTACGCGCATGCGCATTGCGCACTTTAACCGCCTCGGGCTGCAGCGGTTTTAAACAGCTTTTTTTTTGTTTTGTTTTCATTGCAGCCCGGAGGAGTAATGAAGGCATCATTCTGATGCCCAGAAGTCTATGCGGTTCCAAACCGCATAGAATTGGAAGGGTCTCGGACTGCAACGTCCGCAGGCACGTCATGACATGCTTGCTGGGCTAAATGCTGCTGATTGGTTGTCACTCTCTTCCTGGGCTTTATGTGCTGGGAAAAGAGCGAGAATCAAACAGTAAGTCAGTTGTGTTGTGGATTGATTCGGAGTCAGTCACACAGGAAGGATTTAAAGTTAATTTGCCATTGGATGTTTATTTATTTATTTTTTTTGGTCGGCCTATATTTTGCTGAAGAAGAACAGAAGAAGAACTGAAGAAAGAAGTAGTAGAAGAAGAAAGAAGTTAGATTAATAACAGAGTGAAGGTGCAGAAATATACCAAGTAAGTAGGAAGGGTAAGCTAAGGGTAAGCTAAACGGCAGGGAAATATAGATATGGTTGCTTGAAATAAGCCATATTTTATTGCAAAGTCTTTTCCATAATGAGTAGTGTTGTGGGTTAAAGATTATAGACAGCAGCAGCAATACCAGTTTGTATATACTGCCCTACAAGTAACTGCATGAGAGTCCATTTTGGAAGTGGCTCATTTGTAGTATTACTGTTTCTATTAGAGTAGCATATAGGATGTAGGTTACAGTTAGTTTTGCAGAATATCAGTGCTCCCACCCCATATCTTTTACAAGACCTGTTGTCATGGAATGTGCAATTTTTTAGAAACATGTTAAGAAATCCAAGGTCTCTTTTATAGCCATAGTTCTGTAACAGCAACAATTTTTTTGAATTTTAGCATTCTAGTCATGTTTTGAATTGTGTCAATGTATTATTTATTTCAATTAGATTAGAGGATCATTTGATTAAAAAGTTATTTAAAAGATGACAGCTAGGTTTAAGCAACTACTAGGGCAGAAATTATAATGAAGTAGAAATTACATTTTATATATAAAGCAGGTACAATTATAACAGGGTTTTATGTGATCTATTAGACTTCTCCTGAAAGGAGAATAAGTATTATGTTGTGTCTGTGTTCAGCATCTAGGCAGTTTTACTTTGCTGAGATAATTTTGCTGAAGAATTTTTCTCCAGAGGTGAGCCCAAATGGTTGAGACCCACTGTTTTGACTTATGGCAGAGAGGAATAGATTGGCAGTCTGCTTCTAAGGGATGGGTCATGCTGTGATTGGAAGTCAGTTGGCTTTCTGTAAAGAAATGCCATGATGGTCTTCCTGTAGATAAAGGTTAATAAGTCTACATATAATATTTATGGTTGTTTACATTTTGCTGGTATAGTGAAGTTGTACAGGAAGAAAACTGTGGTGCATATTCTAGTTTATGAAGAAAGAAAGTAATACACTTAATCACTACATACAAGATTTTTTGAATTAGTTATACAACATATATACAACTTCATTTAAAAAGTTAGTACAGACAGAAAGGAATGTATAGAATGTCATGTAAATCAAAAGAAGCTAAAGGTGAAAAGAGAGAGAACAGAAGCAGCAGTCCTGCATATACAACCATGAGCGTTTTGAATAGTTTCAGTTCTTCACAGCTTACTTACTCTCTCTACTCTGATGCTGTCAATTATAAAAGTTCGAATGCTGGCTGGAATCATTCAGTGCCTTATGCACAACGAATAACTGCAGACAGGTCAGTCAATGATTTCCTTGGTCTGTGCTGTGCTGCTCTAGGTTTCACGTGCAAATTTAGGTCAAGGCCAGCAATGTCAACTTAACTGTAGTACAAATATGAAAGCAACTGTTTTAGTCTTCCAGAATAAAGAACAGTAAAGAATATTGATTTCTTTTTAAATGATTGGAGATTCCCATTTTAAATAGCTACCACAGCAGTAATAGCTTTGCAATGCTTGTTGCTGGCTGGGGATTTAGTAAAGGGAAGCAAGCAAGCAAGTGCTATTTAATGTTTGAGTTTAGCAGCCTGACAAATTTCTCTGAAAGAGTTTTCTTTAATTTTTTAACATATTTAAAAAGGTACAACCACTACATTATTCAGTACTACTAATGGAATATATAGGAATCTTCAGTTATTCATTCACGTCACAGTGTAAATGAAGTAAGGGTAACCATAACACATGTAGCAGTACTTCCAGGCTTAGATGCAACATTTCTCATGTATCATTGCCTCTGTCCTCATATGAGAGTGTTGCTGTTTTGTTAAAATTATCAGCTGTATACATTATAATACTGAATCTCCTGTGGCTTGTATTTCAAAACTATATATAAATTGCATCCATCAGCAATTTCTATGACTAACGCTGCACTAGAGGTGGCTACACATGGGTAAGAATTTGTAAACCTAGACTGCATGCTTTAACCTCTAGCTGATTTCTTTCAAGTTTTATCCAGAGGGAGAACTGTTTTCTACTGAACCAACCTGTAAAGTCTCCCTATTAGAGTTTGGAGGCCTGCTAATGTGATTTTTGATAACTATGGGTTATAAGTTGCAACTGAGTCTGTCAAAGTAGGGGGATACACTGAGATGCCTCAACCACAACCTTATATTGAATTCTCCTTCAGGCACACTGTCGGTGCCACTGTTCTGAGTATTGAATCTATGGTCTGCAGTTGTTAGGATTTCAACAGGCATCTGCCTCTCTAGTTTCCACACAGCCTTCGATATTGATTTATGAAATTGCTTGTTTTTTCCTTTAGGTCAACTTTTATGACAACCTCTGATTAGTTTTTACTTTTGATATACTTTTATTTTTAATCAAAACTATATAACCATTCCATATTTTTTTTCTTTCCCAAGCTGAATTACTTTACAGTTTTATGCTCACCCTAGTGATTTTCATCCCTTTTTTTTTGTGCACACACAACCAGTATTTTTAACTGCTGAAAACTTCTGCTGTGAAATGCCCAAAAAGTATTGAGAATTCCTGTCTCAAGCATTTTTGAAGACATGGCCTTTTAGTTATATATATGATTGCCAGGTCACCAGCTAGGACCTGCACTGGCTCTATCTTTAATGCACAGAAGGAGCACTTGACATAAAGGACTGCCGTAAGTGTCAGTGTTTCAGTCTGAACACCAAAGGAGAAGGCATGAGAAGTTAGATGGCCACCATGGCAATCTCTAGCAAACTGTAGTGATAATTAATGCATTCACTTAGTCAGTCAAGCTTATGTTTATGCAAGACACCTTTTATTTATTTTTTTAATTATATAAAGATCTGCTGGAAAGTTATCTACTCAGATTTTTTCTTTGCATAAAGCCGGTGCTATTTTACAAGTTGGAAACTAAGCAACAGTGATGAGCATTTCTACAACATTCTGAGGTTCACTGAATGACAGGTATTTTGAGTTTCAGATTCATACCCTACAGAAAATTCATACTGATGCAAGACCTACTGAACTTTCTAAGTTTGTAAGAGCAGCATTTAAAAATTGTCTGTATTTTTGGGCCTTTGTCCTACTTTTATTTATGACTTTATCCAGATTTCTTGCTCTGAGGTTGAGAGTATATGAAATGTGTCAGGGCCATCGCCATCAGCCAGGCACTTTTCAAATTGTGACATACTTGTTGTACCCCACTCCCCCATGTAGTGACTTTAGATGTGTCCAGGCAAGGAGCACTTAGAGTATCCAAGGTAGACACAAGTACAATCATGGCTTTTAATCTGTCCTTTAGTTTGCAGAATGTTCTGGTTTTCTGTCATATTTTTATACAGTTGATTTTGTGTATTTAGAAAATGCATTTTGTTGGCTGCTTGTTTTTTTTTATACTTTATTTTGACTGGCATTCCAGTAATGTATTTAAAAAGTAATTTATTTTTTCATGGCTCACAACCTGTGTTTCCATCTAGATATTAAGTAAGTTGTCATGTAGCCAATGCATTGAAATATTTTTTTCTTCTACACTTCATTTTGTCTTGATTGGACTCTTGTAGTGACTGTTTGGCACCCAGGGCAGCATATTTAAAGTTCCAGTTGTTGTGGTTTTGAGCATAGCCCCACCCCTTTATATTTGGCCACACCCCTTCCTATTGGCCACACCCATTCAACTGTCTCCTGCAGCCCCCCTTTAATTTGAAGTCACCAGCCGCGACTGGTAGTCTGTTACAATGGTTATGCTTCACCTTAAACATATTCTACTGCTAAAAATCCTTTATCATTGTTAGTGTTCACAGTAGTGTGGAAATGCATGTCAGTATCAGTGTTTGAGTTATCAAAATGATGCAGCCATGTAACTGCTCAGTCTTCACTGTTGCATTCATATCATATCTGTTGATAAACTGTTGCTAAACAATTCAAAAAATCTGTTATACAACCACAGTAGGTGAGAAAAGCTAGATTTGAACTCCAAATTATCTATGTCTACATCCTAAAGAACTATGTATTAATTGTTTCTGCCACAGACAACGTTAAAATGCAGGTGTCAGAAAGCACACACTTCAAGGTCAGGTTTAACCATTCTTTTAGAATGCTCATGTATCCTCTAAAATGTACTCCAAGAGATCAAAATCCTTCAGCCATGTCAGTATTCACTCAACTGTGAGTTAACCATATCAGCAATAAAGCATAAATAAACCAATAAAGAATGCACAAACCAGTAAGCCATATACAAACCAATAAGCCATATATAAACCAATATACCATACACCAGCCAATAAGCCATAGACAAGTAAAGAAAGCCACTTGCATTGCTTATTTTCTATCAAAATTGCCTACCGAATCACAGTGCTGACAAGGTCATTTGCACGTATGGCAAAGTATTAACACATGCATATTTATCTATATATCTAGATCTATGTATATATAAAAAAGACCAAAAATCCACTTGTTCGAAAATGAACAGTGGATTCTCAGTTACGCAAAAGTGCACTTAAGCAAAAGTGCACTTCCGCAACGAACGGTTCAACAAACAGTTAAGGAACACAGGTGCCGAAGCACACTAAAGTGGGAAAAGGGAATTTATGTGTTTCTCCACTGTAGTGCAATCTCAGAGTTGATATATTTAAGTAGGGGGGTGTGGGGGGTCACAGCCCCTACATGGTGGGGTGCAGGGGGGCTTGCCCCACTGCAAAAACAATGTTACTGTGTTCTTTATCAGTTCATTGAACCGATGTTCGTGGAATTGCACTTTCACTGAAGTGCACTTTCGCATAACCGCGGGTCTACTGCTTATATTCGAAGAAGTGAGTTTTCAAATATATACAGCAGACCCATATATATCTCTCTTTCTCTCTCTCTCTATATATATATATATATATATATATATATATATATAGATATATATACATGTGTGTGTGTGTGTGTGTGTGAACAGAAAACACCAGTACTCTATGGTTCTTCATGGCATGCATTGTGCAATGGAAGAGTGCAAGCATACAGATGTCTATTTCTAAAACGTTTCACCCCATGTGTATGTAGTGCCAATGTTTTCTGAGTCATCGTTTAATTCTTTCCCTCCAATGGACCCTCTAACTTCCATTGGGTGGAGCCTAAGCTTTTTGCTAGAATTAAATTATGTCCTCATATTTCAAACAACTGTACGTATCTCTGGAACCACAGGTTTGTGACTTGAATGGTTATTGAAGATGTGTAAATGACAAACTCTTCAGCATAAACTATTTTTTATGGTGGTAATATTCCTCAGTTTCTAGGTTTAAAACAGGATTTTATAAGTCACAGTAAAATAGTAACTATAAGTGTACAATATTTTGTAAATAACTTACAATTTCTTAGCAACCACTCAAGTTGCATATGTACTGTTAGCAGCATTTTGTTCATCCAATATGAGGCTAAGCAGTTTTGTCTGTGCTACTTGGTTGTTGAGATATTTGTAAAAGAAAGATATTTATGACAATATAAATACAATAGTGTATGAACAAAAAATAGTATATCTTTACCTGAACTAGACAGATGCCAAATATCAACATAATTGTGTTTGCTATTGTGTAAGCTTTAAGATTAAATCTTTTAATACTTTGTATGTAGCATAGTTTACAAATTATTAATTCAAATATAAGCAAGCAATGTTTGATGCCTAGAGGCATCAATAGGATGTAACTGCAGAAATACCTGCAGGCATCACCTAACTGTAATGAGTTAAACACCTGTAAGGATCATGATAGTAAAGTGCTCATAATGTGGATACTGCAGGACCATACCTCTCCTCTGTCCACATATTGGCAATATGTCCACATGTTATAGACATGTTGACATGTTCCTTATTTCGTTTATTTAGCAAATCATTGAAGACTGAAGTCACTACATAATAACATATGTCAGACTTCATATCCTTCAGAAAATCCATGCTAATACTAAATTATTTACAATACCAACGTCTTGAGTATATAGGAACGATTTTAATATTCCCTTATTTTTCAACCTTTCAGCCTTTGTCTCCCCATTACTTTTGGATTTGCCAAGATGTGTTGCACTTAGAGGTGGGAAGGTATGAGCAAGGGTGGGCTAGTGCTATACTAAATAAAGGGATTGGCAGGTTACCTGTGTTGGCCTAATATAGCTAAGCAATACTTCAGAAATGAAAATGTTACTAGAAAGAAAACCTTAGCTAATGTTTGACATATGGCTATATTCAATCACCTGTCAATCCACATAAATATTCTGCAGACCAGAGGACTATCTAATCACAACACAAAGCAACTCTATTTCAGGAAGTAAAGCTCAAACATATGAAGGGACAATGAGAAAAATACGAAAGAAGGACATATATGTATATCACAATTCATTACAGTAATGAAAACTGAAACATCCCATATGATGTACATAACTTTCTACTGCCTGTTTGACATACAACACTAACTGTATCCTTATGTGCTATCACTATTGTTTTTTTTTTTTTGTACAGAGGGGCTAAGAACAGTTGTGCAATGAGAACAATATTAATGCATCCAAAGGCAAAATCTTACGTTTTTGCCATATGAAGTGAAGTGTCACTCAGGACTGGTGTGCAAGGAAAGTATATAAGGGAAGTGAAGAGCTTTTTTTTGGGACATGTGCCCTGTTTATTTATTTCTTTATTTATTTATTTGAAAGAGAGGAACTATCATCACTGTCTGCTGTTGCAGACACATTAGACAGTGCAGAACAGGGCATTGATACGATTATTCAGTGCAATATTTTTTTCTGTTTTGGCAATGCAGGTATGGAAATCCCTCTCCATTATCTTTCTCACCAGTTTTGTCAACTCTTGACAAGTGATGTAATCACCACCTCCAGTGTCACTTTCCCCAGTGGGTAACAGTGCATAAACTACCATGATACAGCTACATGACTCAGTTGGAGTTGGTAGTGCAGGAGTTGTGGAAGCAAACCTGCCTGGTTGTTATCCTGAGGTGCTGGTGTTTGCCCTGCCAAAGCCACCTGTGGAAGTACCACTACTGGTGGCACTGCTGGTGGCAATGAAGGCACACAGGAAGCTACCACAGCCACCTGTGGAGTGATGGCCATTTGATCCTCTGTGGCCAGTCTGACTCCTCATGCCAGTTGACATTCATGCTGTAGAAAGAATTATAGTCCAAATGTCATTATGAAAAACAAGAAAAATTAGAGAAGTAGGGTGGGGGAGAGACATAATAGCAAATACCATAAATATCATATCATTTTAATATATCACATTCCATCTGTAAAGCCATACATGTGTGTTAAACTAGACATTAATCTCACCAGTATTATATTAGGCAAAGAGTTGTATAATCTACTGCATATATGCTTTATGTACTTGAACCCCTGCATAGCTACATTGGTTAAAACATTCCCCGGGATTCATGAAGCTTGCGCCAGGCGTAGCATAGGTGGTATAATGCCAAATATGGCTGTCGGGCGATTCAGGTACGATCCAATTCTACGTGCACTACCGGCATACGCCAGAACTGCGCAGTCCTCAGCTTAGGTATGCTAATCACCCCATGCGCAGTGTTGCACCATGCAAATGAAGGCATATAGCGATTCATGAAGTGGTGCAGGCATAGTGTAAGCCTACGGAAATGTAAACCAAAAAACATGGTTTACATTTTCCCAAACAGAACATCGGAGCTATGTAAGTGGCCCAGACTCATGTATTACAAAGTTAACATACGCCAATGGCTAAATACACAGCCAATGGCATAAGAAATGATGCATGACACCTAAAAAACAACATTTAATGTCATGTCCACAGTAACGCAGAGTACAACCGCAGGGCATGTGTTTGCCAAACTGGAACACAAAGAAAATATATACAAATGTCATAAAATCGCAATGTAATACAAATCAGGATTTCACCATAATACGCAATGGTATGCATGGTACACCACAACCAAGCTGCAAGGGTTGCTAAAGGTCTGCGATAATGTTTGGTGTGGTAACTATGAATTAGTAGTCAATGCCATGCAAATGAGGCAGGTAATACTGAATCGCAAACGTCCCGCCGGATGAAGGATGTACCATACAGCGCAGCGCTATAACACCAAGGAGTGGCTCAGAGGTGATACATGACATCAGCAGAGGGGTGTGCCACCGTAGCTGTAAGCAAATTGGGGCAATGCAAATCTGACCTGGTCGTTGCTAAGCAAAGCTGCAGGACAGGGGTGGGGAGGTAAGTATAGAATCGTTTAGCTGAGAGCACATATGGTGACCAAAAGCGCATGTGTACGGGGATGAAAATGTGCCCAAAACCCGGTAAGCGGATGCACACGC
The DNA here is from genome assembly GCF_019279795.1 of Protopterus annectens. NCBI lineage: Eukaryota > Metazoa > Chordata > Ceratodontiformes > Protopteridae > Protopterus > Protopterus annectens. The sequence continues at coordinate 1,914,782,497 of NC_056726.1, forward strand.
CGCGAACAATAGCACAAACAGGAAGGTCAGGGGAAGAAAAGAAGGAAATGCTGCAGTAGGGTAATTGGAGTACAACTGAGCAATTAACACTTATCAACTCATGGCGGCCAATCGACGGCAGCTGACAAGTCTGCTCGCAGAAACCTGCAAACAGGATAGGGGAGGCATTGGATTGCAAAGAAAGGAGGGGAGGCATTGGATTGCAAAGATAGGAGAACTGTCATAGCAGAGCAAAGCAAACCTACAGTAGACTGGCAATAGAACACATTACACAAGATAAGCCAGGTCTAGGAAAGTACAAATGAAAGCTGGCTGCTGGATGCATGCCAGAAAATGGTAGGTGAAACGTGAAGAAATGTAAAGGGAAGGGCAAGAGGTAATCCATGGCAGCCTAATGTAATTCAACACCAAACGCACCACAATAGTAGATCCTGTAGTAAAACACATAAGATACCCTGTAGCTACGAACGTACATACACTCTCTATGACATCATCGGTGTTCACAGCACAATAGTATAAAGTGTGAAACCACCCTAGACACACTTGTGTATTCTCAAACACTGCACCATAGGTGTAATCACATGGGGAACTTTTAAAATGTACATGTTGGGAGCTGCCATAGCTGTGATTCATCACCATGTGTTAGAGACTGACGGTGTTCTGGAGGATGATGTCGACAACCACCGCAGGCCCCAGAGGAGGAGAAGAGTGTTCAGACCAAGGGTAACCTACCAGGGGCTACATGATCTGGAGATAGTAGAGCGTTACAGGGTGGACAGGGGTATCTTACAGCAAATAGTTGAGCTGTGCCGGCTACGCCTGAGAACCAGAAACAACAGAGGGGAACCCATCCCAGTGGACATGAAGGTATGTATGTGTAAGCTTGTGAATACTAGCCACAGGTACCTTTCAAAGGCCAACTGGAGATATAATGGGGATCTCACAGGCATCAGCATCCAGGGTACTACACCAGTTCCTGGATGCCATGTTACCACATGCCAATGAGCATATATACTTCCCCCGAACTCAGGAGGAGTCGGCCAGCAATATGCATTACTTCCACCATGTGGCACACTACCCAGAGGTACTGGGTGTGATAGACTGCACGCACATACATATCAAGTCACCACCCGGTCAGCATGGTAGGCGCTACATAAACCACAAGGGATTCCACTCCATCAACTGCCAGGTCATGTGCAATGCCCAGGGCATTATCATGGATGCGTGTGCTGGCAGCCCTGGAAGCTACCATGACTCCCATATCTGGCATGCCTCACAGCTGTATCAGGTATTTGTCAGGGGGGACATCCCACACGGCCACCTTGTGGGGGATGCTGGCTATGCACTGGAGCTGTGGATGATGACTCCCATCAGAAATGCACACACACCCATGCAAGAACACCATAATGAGGCACACGCACAAACCAGAATCATCATAGAGTATGTGTTCGGGATGCTGAAATCACGGTTCCGTTGCTTGGACACATCTGGTGCAGCCTTGCAGTACTCTCCAGGAATGTGTGCCCACATCTTCATAGTATGTGCCATGCTACATAATATGATCCTGCGGAAACAGCTGCAGCAGGGACAAAATGGTGAAGGCCATCATAGCCCACCGCAGTTGCCAAGGCCATCAGAGGCACAGAGGGATTCAGACCACAGACACACTGTGCCAGCCCCAGTAGGCAGACGGAGGTGTGCCCAATATGCCTACGCCTTGGCAAAGAGGGAACATATAGCACATACTCTGACAGTGTAGGCCCCTACAGACTGACTCACCTCTCCACCTGCACACACAGTAAAATGGATGGCACACACACACGACCACCTGTAAATTGTAATGTATAGGTGGCCCACTGTGTGAATCCTACATAGGCAGCCCTCAAACATTGTACACACAACAGCTATTGGAACAAGGAATGTCAACACCTGAACAGTACATGCGCCTATCAGTATATGTTGGTTCTGTGTGTATAGGTTCCTAGGTACATCGGTAGGTACACTCCCGATTGTCAGAGGCCACACACCAAATGAGGCAAACAGTGTCTGCTGTTGCCACAACATCGAGTAACCAACTGTTGCTCAGTGGAGCAGAGGCAATCGCAGGATCACATGTGTGTAAGCACTGTCCTGCACACACTCTGCACGGATTCCCAGCTGCATTAATGAGGGGCTCCACATAATGTAATCATGGATGTTGTGTTAATGCATGGGGTGTACCCATGACAGGTATTTGTCACCCCAGCATGCTCCACCTACAGTTGTTTGAAGGTGTAGCACATTATCATGTGTGGCTCACTGTGATATACATACCCAATGCTGGAGCACATCCAGTAAACATCACATGGACATACCATTAATTGGACTCATCCATATGTAAACTAACTGAGTTACCCATGTGAGTGCAGTATGGAGTAACAGCCATAGTATACTCCACATACAAAATGCCATAACACGTGTACAAATCCCAGATGGTCAAGTGGTAACTGCAGTGACCGTCGTGCATGTTCCCAGTCCCAAGTCCTGCAAGGGATGTAACGTAATCCCGAAGGCATGAATAATGCATGTCGGATGCAGGTCATCAGAGCATGTGTAGCACACGTTAGAAGGAATATGCTTTGCCCACTGCTGGTAAGCGTCGTTTAAATATGACTATACGGATATGCATGAAACAGGGCTAAGCTTCTCCGAATATGGTGCAGATCACGGTCAGTGATGTCCCGAACAGGTGAAACCAGCATTATTTACCCCTGTACTAATAGCGCCTGCTCAGAAGGGTAAAACGACCACTGCCAGGAGTAGAACACGCAATCATGTATACAATCACCTAACACTATGGTAGCCAAGCTGTACCTATGGCAGGTGTGTAATGTGACAGGTTCAGACACAAATGTGCGGAGTCCAGGAAACAGTATACACCGACAAGTACACAATGAAAGGTGTAGCTTGCCTGTCACTTTCCCTGTCAGATATATATATATATATATATATATATATATATATATATATGTATGTATGTATATATATATATATATATATATATATATATATATATATATATACATATATATATAAGGGCGATAGAGAGATATATGTTGATATATATACGGATTCACCGTTATCTGCAAGTATATAGATAGGTCAACAACATTCATAAAACCTTGGAGGTACAAATAAATAAGATACCGCCAACTATGGAATGTGTCACATACCGACATGCGTAACCACGAGGCTGAAAGACCAAAAGAACACAGTACCGGAACTGTAGAACTGCGAGTAATATTATCACAATATGAAGGGACATCTAGTTACCACTGCCGGTGTTGTGGTCCACGTAGGTACTGTGTTCAACTGTGTTTGTGATTGCCGTAGTCTGTGTATGTGTGTGTTGAGGGTGCTGTGTGCATTTCCGTGTGACTGTAATGTGTGTGTGTGTGTGTGTGTGTGTGTGTGTGTGTGTGTGTGTGTGTGTGTGTGTGTGTGTGTGTGTGTGTCCGCATCCTGTGTCTGTTAATGCCAAATCGGAGGTAGATCATTACGGTAGGTGTGGGTATAGCTAGCCGTAGGCATACGTTTGCCACCTGTCCCACATTAGGAGGGACATCCCCTCCCTGGGCAGTTGTGTCCTGACATAAAACATTGCAAAGGGCAACAGTCTGAGATTGTAGAACATTATTATGTCCCATAGATTATGTAATAGTTATGCCTGTATGTAAGAAATGTAAATGTTACATGCAATATGATAAGTAGCCAAAGTCCCACAACAATAAGTATGTATTAAGGATAAAAGTATGTGCTATCCTGTGTACTGACCGTGGGTATGTGTTGGCCTGTAAACACCGATGTGTGTCCCGCAAGTGTCCTACAATGGCCATTTGAAAAGGTGGCAACCCATGCCAAAGACATTCTGTTACCAACATAACTGCAATGACTACAAATATCTGGGACAGAAATACACGGGATAGCTGTCATTTCGAAACATCCCTTTATATACCGCTGTAATTCCGGAGGTATGGAAGTATCAACCTCACCTGCATACTATATAGAAACCAATCAACAATGTCCTAATGTATAATCCTGTAAGATAAGTCTACTAACTGATAGCTCTTCAATTAGGGAAGGAGCCCACACACATATATATGGAATATGTAGAAATGCAAGCCCCACAAACCTGTATATGCTACGTACACCCACCTACATCCCCCACACTAGAAACTATAGCAATACAGACTGTAATTACAGCACAAACATCCAGTCCGTCAATTTCATCTGCAGAAGCGTTAACATACCTTGTGAGAGACACATTTAAAGGCGCCATGTGAAATCGTAGCCGTTGTATAATGGAACAAACGGCGATGTTACAGGTTTTGTTTGCAATAGTCCCTTATCAGACGGTTGGGATGACAGGTACACTCACATGTAGAACCATATACTCTAGCCATCACACACAATCCACGGGGGACATGAATCCAAACTATACGTGTCTCTACACATAGCAGTTGCAATTACACACAACAAATCACAATACAGGCCATCTCCCCGAAGGTAGGTCAAATGGGCAACTCCCAAGTGGAGAATTCAATTATACCCCACTGTTGCTGCATAATTGGCAAATGGAGTAGCTGCACAGCTGATGTGCTAGTAATAAGTCACTCAGGAACACCAATTGGCGACAAGAAACCACATGTTACAGGTATCGACGTATATAAGGATGACTTGCCAGACATTCAAACTGTATGCTCATACCACAGAACTGTTTAAACAGTGTAAGAGAGATAGATACGAATGTCTGGAATGATAAGGTATGTAGAACACTCGGTATTTAAGTGTATGTATAGCCTGTTTTGTATTAATTATGTTAGTGTATGTATAGCCTGTTTTGTATTAATTAAAAGTGTCCGCAATGCATAAAGTGGGAAAGGTATTTATGTAGTGATGTCTTGCTGAGCATACTAATGCTTGTAGAAATTGTGCATCCTGCAGTGGGCCACAAGGTAAACATCACAGACACCACAAGGGATATTACATGAGGGATTCAAACAGAGCAATTCCATACCACCCGCCGTCAGTGGTAGGGTATGTCCAACACATGCGTGCCATAGCAGGGGAAAGTATATGTTGATATACTGTCATAGTAGGCATGTGAATGGGCATATAATGACAATGACATGTCTAAGGTGGTCCCGCTGTGCAAGTATGCTTTGCATTATGGCATACTATGTAAAATATGTGTAATGTATAGTATTGTAGGTAGATATGTCAGATATGCTACACAGCATAACAGGCATATCATGCATACCAAAGGTATCATCTATTGGCATGTACAATATACAATAACAAGAGACATATGGCTTGTAGTCACGGGACACTGTAATAACATGATAGCTAATCTAAATGGAAGGGCTACTTGATTAACCATGCACAAAGGACATGTAATAGCTTCACAGGTTCATAGTGCAGTCTGGCAAGTCTATGTTTAAGCGCAACTACAGTGTTCACACCAGCGGCACCTCTCTAGGGTAGTGTATAGTGAACAGCAGAGCCATGTGTTACCTGCATCTCTGCACAGTGCAGCTATTGCAGTGATTCCTAGCGTACATGTGTCTCCCATCCACCAAGTGAGGTATCACATGAACAGTGCTACTGAGTGTCCCTGCATGATGTACATAGGAGTCATGTTCCAAAGCATGATGAGTGTCCGCTTTGGCAATGTAACCCTCAAGCACATCCCACTCATCATTGCATGTGTGCACATATCCATGAGCATGTTGCTCACAGTGGCCTTTGCTTATGTCGCTTATGTGGAGTATTTCCATTAATATTGTTGTGGACATGAGCCCTGTCTGTTCAGTAGAGGTTACCCTTGAGTATGTAGTATGCAAATGTGTACAGACGTGGTGCCCGTAGTTCTGCCACTTACTTTAACCGTCGGATTTCAATAAACATCATGGCGTGTTAATGTTGTGGTATGTAAAGCCATAGCTGTTGTGTAAGGTATACCCTAAATGGGGTGTTGTACCCTTGAATGTGTGTATACGTCTGGAGTTCAGAGGTACAATGGATGCCTATGTTCCAGCTACACACCCAGTACAGATAAGTGTGGCCACGGAGAAGGATATCCACACCACAGTGGCAATATGGTTATCACAGGAGTGGGTGCAACATACGTGTGTACTATGATCACGGACAATGTGACATGTATGTAGGGGACTACCACCTATGTGATAAGTCAGTGGGTGAATGGTGTAATGCAAAGGGGATGTTCATGCACCTTGTGTCATGCAGATTGAGGCCATGATATTGATATCAGGTATCCGTCAAAGTGACACCCTTATGGAGGGAGTCAGTATCAGCTGGTGGATCAATCATGGTGCTTTGTATGCAGTGGTCTGTAAAGCTATGCAGGGTAAGTCCCTCTGTGCTAGCCTGTACCTCAGGGAAGCATATACCGAACATGAGGGGCCCTATGACTGAGGACTGTGGTATGCCATGTGTAACTGAAATACAGTAGGTACTATGGTATGCTACCCTCATTGTGTGTGTCCTGTCCATGAGCCACTTTGCATAACATCCTGAGACATAGGGGTCGATGTGCAGGTGTATGTTTATGTTGTCAATACCAGAATGGAGAACGGTGCTGAAAGGCAATGAAAGGACAATGTAGGCAGTGTGGACCACCGTGCCATCATCAACTACCCTGGTAACTGTATGAAAGGAGTCCACCAGGTGTAGGAGCCATGCTCTGGCTCTAACAAGTCCAACCTGGGTGGCATCAAAGGACCGGAGCCCAACAATGTCTCTGTGAATGACGTCCATGATGATGTGCCTCATAGGCTTGCAGAACAGTCCAGTCAGGTGTGTAGGGCAATAGTCCCACTCGTGCATTGTGGCGCCACCTGTGTGGAGTGTGATAATTGTTGCTGTGTGCCATTCAGGGGCCACAATGTCTGATACAAGGCTATTACTGAATATTGTGGCCTAGTGGGGAGACATGTCATTCAGAGGTTTGTGTACATCACAGCCTGGGATTTTGGATGGTCACATGGGGCCAGTGTCCCAGGACATATAGAGTGCAGGTTAGTACTGTGTAAATGTGACCACAGGGACACCGCAATGTTCCTGCATGGATTGTGGCCCTGTAGGGAGTGAGAGGGTGTAATGTTAGCATTGAATCGATCCGCCAGCATGTTGTCAACATCACCTGGTTCTGTAATGTTCCTGAGTAACTGTTGTATGTGAGAGCAGATGTGGGTATTGCCATTGACTACTGACATACCGCCATAATGCCTTGTGGTACACCCCAGAATGTGTCACAGTAATGTGTACATAGCTAGTTTTGGAGTATGTGATAAGGGATCCTGTGGCCCTACCGAGGCTGACCAGTGAGCTATCCCACCCATGGGATTGTACTCCACTTTGCAACAGCCTCCACCTGTTGTTGTAAATTATGTCCATGGAACTGGACGCCCAGAGTGGCATCCATTATCTGTTGGGTACCATCATGGCTCTGTGTGGAATAGCATGATCCATGCAGTCGTGTATGTGCTAATGAAGTGCACTGGGGTATGTTTCAGTGTTTGTATGTGCATTGTCCATCTGCACGGGTGTCATGATGTTAACTGCCGCTGTCATACGTCGTCTGTAGTAGGTGTTGTAGTACTCATGTACTGTGTATGCCGTGAAGGGTGTGGTGCCGGGATGTGGATAACAAGGATGATTAGCATATGTGCGGAATCCACTAATGAGGGGATAACCCCAGGTGTGGAACACTAGTCACATGTTGGTAGTGTCCATGTCAAGGATATTGTTGGTCTTGGAGGTGGTGTATATGGGTTGATCCAGCCGAGTGGAGGTTATGAATCACAGACAGTGTTGGCCTAATGTGTTGGTACATGAGTGGCTATCCCAGTTAAGTGTGGGGTAGTGTCAGTCTCACATCAGTAGTACCTGTCTGAGCCCTACTGTCCAGTACACCAAGAAATGAGGTCTGGTAACCGGGGGGTATGTTGTTGAATCAGTAGCTTGTTACAATGTGTATAGCAGTTCTGGACACAGTTAGTTGCATGTGGAGTACCTCTGATGCATTGTGCTAAGTAATTAGCCAGGATGTGTGTACAACATAGTGGAATATGGGAACACCTCAGCCGTAGGTCTGCCGGTCCAGGTTACATGACTGATAGGTATGGTCTGTGCATAACCTGTCATTGCAGGTGTGCTCTGCAGAGCCTAGAGGCAGGTCCCAGTCACTGCAGAGATATTGAAGTGGTGCATTATAAGGAGTGCCTTGCTTGTGTGAATCAGAGATGAAGATGTCCAGCATTGCGTCACATGACCCCATGTTTTGCTTGCCAGTTCCCGTTCTGGTGGTGAATGTTATTGGAAACTGTGCAAGACAGACAGTATAGAAGCAGCAAGAGCCTTACATGTGATCTGTATCCCCACGGCTGACAGGTGCAGGTCATCTGTGCCAAAGCATCATGTTGTTTGACTATGTCAGTCAAAGTGGACAGATACCAGATGCCTGTGGAATGACAGCAGAAGCATAGGCAACTGTTGAAGTGGCACAGTCAGTCATTGTACAGTGGTAACAGGTCCGAATGAATGCATAATGCTCCCCAGGGCTTGGCCCATACCTTCAGGGCTACAAGACTGGTGAGCTATTGCATGTTCCTTCACATGTAGTCTGTGAAGTTGCAACTCAGGGCAGTCACACTAACATGGAGAATGATAGTCACATTGTACCTGGTGAGGTGTGGCATGGGTGCATAGCTTATGTTGCAGAACCAGTTACCCGACAGCAAGATGTAAGCAACTATCACCTTGTGTAGCCTGCTGAGTGGAACATCAGTGTGACTGCTTACAGAGTCACCTATGACAGGTGTGTTGTGTATGTTATAACACCCTATTGGCTGTATGTGATGGGCACACATGAGTCTGTGGGCTATAAGTTGTTGTTGTTGTGTTTGGTGATGGGGGCTGCCTTTGGTGCCTACACACAGTATGAAGAAGTACTGCACAAGTTGTCCTTGTATGTGTGGCCTGTGGTGATGAAGATCTTGTGAGACTATGTGATGAGTGGGGTGTGTTGTGAATGTTACACATCCCCACATGACTGTCAGGTGCAGTCAGGGTTGGTGACAGCATTACCCCCAACAGGGCTGCATATGTGCATCCCCCACAGGCTGTAGTGTCATATGTTGGGAGGTGATCATTGACTGTGTACATGAGACAATTGCTCTATTGCCACATGTATGACATATTCATCATATAGACAGGCAATAGCACTGGTACGTGACAGTTGGACATGCCTGTATATAGAACCATGTCTCACAAGATATGTGAGTTACGTGTGTACAACAGCTGTTGTACTGTAAGCAAGCTGGAAATGTAAGGACAGACAGTTTACCTGTGAGAAATGGTGTGGAATGGGCGGTATACTAATCAGTAGCTCATGACGTGCTCACAAGTTCTGAACAAGTGCTGAGCATGAATATACAATACAGATAGGGTGTTGGATAATATCAACCCACAAGTGGTGACGACAGTCATCATTGGTGGCACTGCACTATAACCCTGCTGAGTATGGTCTGCAAGTCCATGAACCATTATCAATGTAGATGTTAGCAGTATAGATGTACATGACAATACGGATGTTTGACTACATATACCTTTGTATGTCACAGGAGTGTTCCACCAGTGGCCTGTTGACAGAATCAACACTACAAAAGGTGCCAGATTGATATGTGCATATCACACCAGTGCCAGCTACAGTAAAACAGGGTTAATGTGTTGTACTCCACCCTCATTGTAGCCATACCACACAGAGAAATGTCAGGCATTTGTGAATGTAAGGATGTGAATGGCCATGACCTATGAGCAATAGCTGTCTCAGTGTTGAGAACAACATACAGAATGGGCTCTGTGGGTGAGGTGTGTGACATATGTGCACATTCTGATGGATGATATCAGCATCGTCACCGCTAGGTGAATATCCCTGTACCCATTAACTACCACTTAGGCTGTGGTCAACATTATGGACACTGTGTAAGGGATGGTGCTGTGCAGTACACCTCCCTGAGTTGGTGACATCTCCAGGCCCCTTAAGTAGTCATATGAGGCACCCATGTCATGACAGGGTGCCATCCATGAGCACAGAGATCATTGGACAGGCATACACAGCACTCGGGTGACCAATATTGGATCACATATCACCTTTAAGGGGTATTGGCCATGCGTGGATGGGCGATACCAGCCTTCACAATCCTCACCTCCACTATGCAGCATGATGTCTACCTTGCATAAAGACATTTGCTACACTGTGATGTTGGACATGCTACATGTCCATATCCTGATCTGAAAGACATACCTCATGGACAGCCACTGTCCTACTACTAGGATCGCCACATGCTGGACAGATCCCTCTGCCATACATATGACATACTCCCGCCATACCATGCAACCCTGTCCATCAAAGCTGCACATGTCATCCCTGTCATACATGGTGTGATGGCCACATGATAGATGTAGTATCAACTGTCTGGATCAGTAATGTGTTACTGATGGACCTCGCGATGGCATAATGGCTGTCGGATACAGCTAGGAAACCTTGCCCGTACATGCTATAGTTGATATCCATCCCTGCGAATGACGTCCGACTAGCCATTGTCCCATGTCTTTCACATGTGCAACACAGGCGATCCGTGGCAGGATGTTGAACAGCTGTACAGTGCTGTGTAGATGTATATGGCAAAACACATGCATCTAAAGGTTTCCATGCGTATGTGTGCATTGTCACTGCTCAAGTCCATTAAGGCAGTGTGTGTGTTGATATGTGACATATACACAGCATCAAGGTCAACAGCATTACCGTGGACACATCCAGGCATGTGCTGATAGGTAAGAACACCAGTGCAGGCAAACAGACATGCCCACATCAAGACAGCATTCACATGGAGTATGAACAATGTAATGAGGTGACACACATATATGGTGATGATATCGGATGCATAGCAGGTGTTACATGTGTGTGACACAAACATATCAGTCATGTCAGTGTCATGATAATTTGCAAAGATAACTGTGCAGATGTACTAGATTTACTAGAAATGTATGTGCAGCAGTATCTCTGTACATCTCTGAAACTGTGACCTGTCACCATCATTATGTCTTACAGATAATGCCTCGTACACGCCTGCCAGCGTACAGCCACCAGGAGGATGATATCCTCATCCCGTACCTCCATGAGAACTACGAGGTGTTGTTCAGCCATGTGCCACAGCATGCCCAGCAGTGGGACAACCTGTGGCAGGATCTTCGCAGGAGGGTGAATGATGTGGGTGGCCATAACCGCACCTGCCAGCAGGTGCAGAGACACTGCACAGACTTGATACGACATGCAAAACAGCATGCCACTGCAATCACCAGAGAACAAGGTGGAACAGGTGGTGGGCCACCAACCCAGCCTCCACTCACACACACCGAGGAGCTACTGGCCAGTCTGGGCACACCTTCAGAACAGCATCCACAAACACTAGCTGCCATCGTGGAGGGGGGTGACTCCCAACCAATGAGCCTGGAGTTGCCTGGTAAGTCAGTACTGCACATATGGCTATTATATCCCATTTAGTTGCATGTGTCACTGTACATTATGTAATGTAACAACATATGCAAGGTATGTGGACACACATGCTGCATACTACAGTATGCTACCCTGTGTATGTACACATGTGCATACTATATGCTATTGTACAGGTGAATGTGTTAACATGCACAGTGCACCCTGTGGTTGTCATTCAGTCATGGATAATGTTCATACTGCTGTGTCACCCCTATACAGGTACCTCTGGCGTGCCGCACAGACATGAGTCCATTGCAGGTGAGACTGTCATTAGTATCAGGCATGTTAAAGCATAGATCTATTTGCCATGTAGCCAGTTAACACTCGTACACTTGATGTTCGTTCCAGTCATGATATACAGGTCGCATCACCCATCATTCACACTGGCCACCCATGTGCAATATATACAAACAAAATGATACACCGACATGAAACCACAGTATTGGTCATTGCTACGTGTGTGGACAGCTGTGCATACAATGGTGGAGGAGTTCTATAATGGAGGCATATGTACTATACATTGGAACAACACGTATGGTATGCAAACAGTACCACACAGTGAGCTGTGATATGGGCAGCCCACAGGAGTCACCATTGTGTTATATGCCCCTGCAATGGGTGCACACATTGTGATGTGCCATCTGATATCAGACACGTAGTGTGTTGGCTGCAATATTGTCACACTATCCCATAACCCATACCCCACATACCAAACATACAACCCGTTGTCTGCATAGCCCTGTGGATGGTGACATATCTGACATCTATGGGAGTATGTCATATGGGACAACACAGACATGTGTGATAAACGGCCATCACACACATTTGGCCAACACATGTGCACACATGGCCATGGGGGATGGCCACAGACACATAACCACACAGTAGATGTGATGTGTATGCACCCTGTTGCACATTGTCCACACATGGTCCAATTATAGCCTTAGTTGATTGATTATACAGTTGATGTGGTACACTGGACATCCTAAAAGCCTGTGCACAGCTAGTGGAGGTGTCACTGACGTCTACCATATAAAATGTGTTAAACATCACGACTGTGTCATAGCATGACAGCAGTCACCTGTACAGCTCCCACAGACATTAACACCACATCAGGCCACAGATACTGTACATTTCCCTTGCTGCTGTAGGACATCACCATTAGCTGTGCACCTCGTGTGTGTGGTACATCAATGTCATGTGGGACATGGTGAATTGACAAGTCTGCTATGTGTGTACATGGTTGCCAGGCAGCTAAGACTCTGTAGTAGTTGTGCAGCGGTGTCATCTGTAGGTCCTCCATTGACCTGTCACATGACACAGCATGGTTCGGTGTGTATACAGCTCAGCATCGTGGGTCACAATCCACAGTTATGTCATGGGTATGCATGCAGTTATGGCTATGCAATGTGTACATATTATACATTGTATAGCAATATAGACACCTCATGATGCCATGCAATGGCACAGTGTCTGTACTTCACACTGTATGGCAATGTAGATGGCTCACACTACCCTTCCATGCTCATACACATTTGCAAACATGCATTCTATCTGTAGGGCATACAGACAACACCACAATGTGATGCCCATTACAATGCTGTACATGTGTCAGGACACCATTGTGTCAGACATGTATGCATGTTAATGCACACGTCAGCAGATTACATGTCAAGGTCATGTCAGCCATGTGTACTATTATCCTATTCTGGTCCACATGGTGTATCAAGGGGATGCATGCATACTACCATGATTGTGTGAACTGTATGGCTACTGATATGACACCTGCTTGCTGTAGTGTGCACCCCAGGGAGGTATGGTAACTAACACTATTAATGTCTGAGCTGCATGCCGTCTACTGTATCACAGGCATGCTGCATGCCGTCTGTCAAATCACATGCATGGTGTGTCTGTGTGTGTGTGTGTGTATGTGTGTGTGTGTGTGTGTGTGTGTATGTGTGTCTACGCGTGTGTGTGTCTGTGTGTGTGTGTGTATGTGTGTGTGTGTCTGTGTGTGTGTGTGTGTGTGTGTGTGTGTGTGTGTGTGTGTGTGTGTGTGTGTGTGTGTGTCTATTGTAATTTAGAGTCTTTCTTTGCATTCACAGGTGATGTAGGTGCGTTACCCTCCTGCGGTCCATCTGATGTTAGTGTCCCCACAGATACTAGCAGTGATGAACATATGCATGAGGTACAGGCAGGGTTGTCAGGGGCTGAATCGGTGCCAGTGGTTGCCATCCCAGCTATGTCCCCCTCTTCCCCACACACAGTTCTGCTGCCAACAGATACCGCATCACCAGTGGCCATAGATGAAGGACAGTCAGCGTCTGTTAGCGTGGAACAGGAACATGTGGTGGTTACAGAAGGTGTGTTTACACACCATGGTGTCAGTGTAATGACTACAGATGTGCCACACAGGCATGTGGCCGGTGCTGCTCAGAGGAGGACCTCTGGCAGACATGCATCTGCAGGACAGAGCGCAGCAGCTGGTATCACCAGATGCATGTTCCAGACTGTAATAGCGGCACAGGCACGTGCTGAATGGCAGAACAGAGAAGGGAAGAGGCTGCAGAGGGCTGCTATCCATATCCTAAACGACAACATCTAGGCATTGGCAAATGCTCAACAGCAGATTACTGATGTTCTGGACAGGCGATTGGGTGACATGGTTGGAATCCTTGACCGTGGCATGGCAATCTGCGAGCGTGAGTTGTCTGTGCTGGAACATCTGTAGGAGTGAGGCGTAGGCCACATGGACGTAGACCAGCTACACCACCTAGTGCAGGTCAACGTGAGCGTGCCACCTCACATGCCCACTCATATAGTTCCGGTAGCAGTAGCAGCGCAGCTAGTTCTGTGCTGTCCACACCAGGCCACGGAAGGCCATGTGGACATGACCCTGGATGTTCCCAGTGGGATACGGTTCCAGTGGACATATGTCGTCAGACAGTAACCAATCTGTACCTCCGCCTGGTAGTGCCCGTGCAACCCCTGGCAGGCACAGGTCACGTGGCCGTGGCCGGACCCAGTGAGCTGTACAACCTGGTCTGTACAATTTGGAGCTGTCAATAATACCTCTGTGTGGACTTCACAAAAGGCAGAACTGTGTGCACACATACACGCACACAGCAAACACATCTGTAGGGCACCACAACACCCACATGCATACTGAACAGACATGTCCAATCATGTCACCGGCCCTTACCCACACACATGATGTCATCCATTGGTGGAGCCTATGCCCCTGGCAAACATCATCACCCTGTGCATATTATGAAGCCTGTGCCGCATCCCTGTAATCCACACCATCGGTGCAGGGACATGCTCAAATGGTCTGATGCACAGGGTGAACAGAACAGTGAGAGAAGTGTATATAACATTAGTTGTGTAAGAATAGTGAGAGAAGTGTATATTACATTAGTTGTGTACTGTTAACACGCACTAGACATACCATGTAGTACAGGTTTAGCATGCATTGCTATATGTTCACAGTATGTGTCTTAGTAACAACAGTAACATCATGTTGGTAATGATGCCCTGCTTCCCTCCTTATGGTCCACTTGCATGTGCCTACAGGTAGCAGTGTTTGCAGTCTCCCATGTGTAACTGTGGAGTACTCACAGGCACGTATGGCAATATCAGCATGCTATACGTAGCCTCAACCTGACTGTTGGAAAGGCTAACATACCACAGATGTCCACACATATACTGATCCAGATGCATGTGGGCAGTTTAATAGGCTACAGTGGCTAGTGATGTGACATCCATACCAGGTCACATCACAGGTATGTTGACATGGTGCAGGGGTTGTACACAGCGGTCCAGCCGATGATAATGTTAGAGGCCACCTGATAACATGAGACCTCACTGTGTAGCAGTCATACCCTGTCACATTACAGGAACATGCCCACACTCACGGGGGTCAACAACACTATAACGCACACCCCATAGTGTTGAGGTGAGGACCCCTGCCTATGTGGTCATCACCCTCACAGTACTGTGCACCCACGTGACACGACACAGAGAAAGAACATGTACAGGTAGCCAGTACAGCCGAGACCTATGGCATCAACAGGGTAGTGGACTGCATCACCATGAGGAGTTAGGGATCCTGTGTGTTCTGTATGGTAGCATACACCCTCACTCCATGCACCAGACAGCCATACATACACACACACACACACACACACACACACACACACACACACACACACACACACACACACACACACACACTGTGCAGACCACAAATGTCATACACATTCGGATAGCTGATGTGTGTGATACACACACCACCCCTGCCTATGTCATGCTTTCCACACTGCAGTATCTACAGATCTGTACAACAGTGTACAGGGGTGTGTAACAATTGGGATGTAATCCCCACCATATGTGGCATATATGGTCACACAAGCAAATACACATGGCAGTACTGTGAATGATACACCTGCTATATGATGATACGTCTGACAGACATGCAGCAGTATTGGCCGCATTATGTGTACCAATGCTACATCTGGCAATTGTGGTGCTATATGCACATGGGAGGATGTACGTGTTACAGGTGTCAGGTGACGTACAGTCATTAACACCTGACCGCTGTGTAGGTTTTATGTCTTCACCATCAAGTAACAGTAACATAGTGTACTGTTTGCACATGTAATGGTAGGATGGTGTGTGACATACCTGTGAGCCGTCCCCGCAAACATCCATCTGCACAGGTGGATCACCACTTTATGTACACACATCCATCCATACCTGATGTACATCCTACCGTACTGTCAGTATGCCACCATATACAGGTGTCAATGATGAGGCTGCATTGCAACTGCATGTTGTAGTTAGGCACAGATGAGTCACATACATCAGCTACTGCACATGCATGGTAACTGCATGCACACTACAAATTGTACATATGTGTTGGTCCTACATGCCTGTCATGTAGCCATGTTTGTATGCATTGCAATTGGTGGACATGTGTGATGACATACATAACACATGGACTGTTGTACAATTTGATGGGTGTCACGGGTAACTAGTACAGAGGGAATGTGTCCTCGGTCAACATTGCTACCTCATGTACTGTTAGCATTCAACAGCCATGGACCCACCTTCCATTTGCGTGCATGTGTGTGATTGCTGTAGCCACTTGTCTGCACGGAGGACAGCAAACGCTATGCTATATACATATGTGTTTTGTGTGTGGTCCATGCACATATCCACTGCGATCAATGTATGTCATATCCAAACATGTGTGTTCTTTGGTGTACAGTGACAGTCATCTGTCACAGCTGTGTAAGACCCAGGGCACCTGGTATGTGTAGAGCTGACTTGGTCATTACAGTGGTATCATTGCAATGCATAACATATGATGTAAACCTGTCGGTACATGTGTAGTCTGCACAGTTGCTGTAGACCTATGTGCAGTCCACTGGTCATGAGTCACACAGTGTTGTGGTAATGTATGGCAGTGTATTGCTGGTCCTACGACATGGTAATGTCTGAGGGCTACAATGTAGACTGCGGTGTGTACCTCTATGATCTGCACCTGAGACATCTGCTATGGCCCCTGAGTGTGTACTGGTCAGTACATGTAAGTGACATTCATGTATGTGGGGACAGTAACACCATACTGTGCCCTTCCATGTTTAGAATCCGTGTGCATGCAAGACGGCCCTTTGCAACCACTAAGTGTGTGAGCATGCCCAGTACGCTGTTGTGTAGATGGACACACAGTACATTCCAAACTGTGCCCTTCCGTGTTTAGAACCTGTGTGCATGCAAGATGGCCCTTTGCAACTGCTGATGGCCCTTTGCAACTGCTAAGTGTGTGAGCATGCCCAGTATGCCGTTGTGTAGATGGACACACAGTACATTCCAAACTGCGCCCTTCCATATTTAGAATCCGTGTGCATGCCAGAAAGCCCGTTGCAACTGCTAAGTGTGTGAGCATGCCCAGTATGCCATTGTGTAGATGGACACACAGTACATTCCAAACGGACGTGTGATACTAAGCGTGTGGGCATGCCCAGTGACACCTTGTGTTGGTGATGTGCCTCTGTGTATGGACATGGCCATTGACATCGTGTATAGCGATGGTGGTCATCTAGGCAACAGATGTCCATTTTCTATGTCATGATGTATGCCTACATTGAACAAACTGGTTGAGAGTCTGTGGCGCGTCACGTATCTATGTAGTGTTGTTGTAGTGCACCGTAGATATTTAGTTGCCCCAATCACACCACTGCTGTGTGTTTGTCTACGTCTACCTTGGGACAGTAATATGCTTTCAGACTGCACACTCTCTATACATTCCCTATCAGTGTCTTTGCCTTTGTGGATGATGTCACCCACCTAGAAGTATGCCTCTGGGAGTGTTGTGTTCAGTATTCTCGGTAGCGTGTTCTGTAACTGCGTATTGCTGTAGTGTGATAAGGTAGTTAGGTGTATGTTCGACTCCCAGCCATGCCTGTGTGTGTGCATGTGTTTCCAGCTGCCTGGGGACAGAGTAATGCTTTTAGACTGCTCACAGCACATACATTCCCTATCGGCATCTTTGCCTTTGCGGATGATGTCACCCACCTAGAAGTATGCCTCTGGGAGTGCTGTGTTCAGTATTCTCGGTTGCGCATTCTGTAACTGCATATTGCTGTAGTGTGATAAGGTAGTTAGGTGTATGTTCAACTCCCAGCCCTGCCAGGTATGTGCCTGTGTGTGCATGTTTTTCCAGCTGCCTGGGGACAGAGTAATGCTTCTAGACTGCTCACAGCACATACATTCCCTATCGGCGTCTTTGCCTTTGCGGATGATGTCACCCACCTAGAAGTATGCCACTGGGAGTGCTGTGTTCAGTATTCTCGGCTGCGCATTCTGTAACTGCATATTGCTGTAGTGTGATACGGTAGCTAGGTGTATGTTTGACTCCCAGCCCAGCCAGGTGTGTGCCTGTCTGTGTGCATGTGTTTCCAGCTGCCTGGGGACAGAGTAATGCTTTTAGACTGCTCACAGCACATACATTCCCTATCAGCATCTTTTCCTTTGTGGATGATGTCACCCACCTAGAACTATGCCTCTGGGAGTGCTGTGTTCAATATTCTCAGTAGCACATTCTGTAACTGCGTATTGCTGTAGTGTGATAAGGTAGTTAAGTGTATGTTCGACTCCCAGCCATGCCAGGTGTGTGCCTGTGTGTGTGTGCATGTGTGTGTGTGCATGTGTTTCCAGCTGCCTAGGGACAGAGTAATGCTTTTAGATGGCTCACAGCACATACATCCCCTATCGGTGTCTTTGCCTTTGCGGATGATGTCACCCACCTAGAAGTATGCCTCTGGGAGTGCTGTGTTCAGTATTCTCGGTAGCACATTCTGTAACTGCGTATTGCTGTAGTGTGATAAGGTAGTTAGGTGTATGTTCGACTCCCAGCCTTGACAGGTGTGTGCCTGTGTGTGTGCGTGTGTTTCCAGTTGCCTGGGGAAAGAGGAATGCTTTTAGACGGCTCACAGCACATACATCCCCTATCGGCGTCTTTGCCTTTGCGCATGATGTCACCCACCTAGAAGTATGCTTCTGGGTGTGCTGTGTTCAGTATTCTTGGTAGCATGTTCTGTAACTGCGTATTGCTGTAGTGTGATAAGGTAGTTAGGTATATGTTTGACTCCCAGCCCCTGCCAGGTGTGTGCGTGTGTTTCCAGCTGCCTGGGGACAGAGTAATGCTTTTAGACGGCTCACAGCACATACATTCCCTATCGGCATCTTTGCCTTTGCGGATGATGTCATCCACCTAGAAGTATGCCTGTGAGAGTGGAGTGATGCCTGAACTCAGTAGCGCATTCTGTTACTGCATAATGCTGTAGTGTGGTAGACTAGACAGGTAGATACTCGATTCCAGGGCATGGCAGGTGTGTGTTTGGCAGTTATACTGTATATGTTGGTATCTGTGGGTGGCTAGCTGCAGGATGTGTCCAGTTTGTTTTGTTGCTGACCTATTTAATGTCCACAGCCCGCATATTCTGCCAAGACACTCGGTTGTCAACACATACAGTCGCCAATATGTCTGGTGAGTAACTGTCAGCAGCCCTACTCTTACCCTTGCTATGGTCTGACCCGTGTGACGCAACATAACACACTTGCCTTGATATTAAAAACACTACATGATGCAGGTGGCATATGTGGTTACCTTTCCATTCTTGCCTAATGTATTGCTGTCATGTGGTTCGCTGTTGTGACATAAATACCATATCTACATATGTGTACATGTATATGTGTGTATGTATATATACATATATATATGTCCATGTATATATGCCTACAAATAATATATGTGATATATGTAGATGTAGAGGTGGACATAGATGTGAACATATGTCTGGGGAGTTCAGCACTATTGACTATTTGTGCCGGATGATCTGTATGTGATAATCTGGGATCTATGTATGTCTGCCATGACGTGGTGTTAATGCACATCGTCTGTGGTGTTCAGGGCCATGGATTGTTGTTGTGTAGACACCGGATATTTAGTTGCTGGGTAGACCATGGGACATCGAATATGGTGATGGTAGGGTACCTGTTGCCAGTTGTGTGTGGATCTGTGCGACACTGAGCAGTGGTTAATATGTTGGAGGTTGAGTATGGGTCATATAATTATTCATTAGAAGACTATACTATGCAGCTGAGGTTGACTATGGTGTATCACATTCATCACCATGGTGTGCTGCTGGTCCCTGGAGTGTATGTGTGTAGTCAGCCAGGTGCAGGTCTCGCATATTGTTGATAGCATGGGAGGGGGGTTCAGGCATACTGTACGTACATTGCAGATCTGTGCCTCGGGGGTGCTCCTGCCTTAGCAAACTTCAGCTAGAGGTGTGTCTATACCTGCCTGGTAACATTAGGAGGGATGACAGCAGTGGTGGGGTAGTCAGGGTGTCCAGGCTGCACAAACAGGTGTTGATCAGCACAATCAGCTTATGACAAGGTCAGCCCACACATGAACAGTACACTAATGTGAGCAAGCAGCATACACACATATTTCATCCACACTCTACACCACTGGTGTATACCTGCAGGGACATTTCACGACACAGTTCAACCAAATGACACGGGCTGCAGCAGGCAACATATACCAACATGTGCAGGGGGCTGGGTCAGTGCAGATGTGTATGCTGTCAAACAACCCTTACTGGGGTGACAATAGACTTTAATGACCAAGGGTGACTTACCAGGGTCTACATGGGCTGGGGATATTGGAGCACTATGGGTGGACACAGACTTCCTACAGCAGCTTGTTGACCTGTGCCTAACACAGCACACAGGCCAAGGAGAATGCATCACAGTGGATACCATGGGATGTGTTGCCCTAGGTGTACTAGCCACAGGTACCTCACACTGCACAACTGGGGATATCATGGATATCGCACGGGCATCTGCATCCAGAGTATTGCACCACTTCACAGATGCCATGTCAACACATGCTAGTGAGCCCGTACAGGTTCTCCACATACATGATTAGTGGACCAGCAATATGAATCTGTTTCACCACATGGATGAGTACCCTGGGGTACTGGGTGCTATAGCCTGCATACGTAGCATGACCCGGGGAGCAGGGTAGGGCCTACAGTCAGTGCAGGGACATACCCTCCAACAGCTAGGCCCTATGCGATGGCCAGTGCATGACACTAAATGTGTGTGCTGTCTGCCTGGAAGCTGTGATGTGTCCGATATATGGCATCTGACACAGAGGTAGCATACCAATGCCTATGTGGACATCCCCTAAAGTCTCCCAGTGGGGGATGCTAGGTAAACACTGGTGTAATGGCTTATAACACCCATCAGCAATGCACACACACCTGAACATTCACACCATACTGAGGCGGATGCACAGGCAAGACATATACATGTGCATGTGTTTGGGATGCTCGGTTCACAGTTCTGGTATCCAGACACATCTGTGGGGGCTCTGCAGTATTCACAAGATACATGCATACATGTTGTTATGTTATTTGCTATGCTACACAATGTTAGCCTGCAGTAACAGTTGCAGCAGAAACGGCATGGGGCAGGGCCACACAGCCCAACACCACTGCCAAGGCCTGTACAGGCACAGTGTGATTTGGTGAAGGAACTACCTGTGTAGGACATTCCCTTGGCACAGAGGCAACACACGGCATATGCACTGACACAATAGGTACCCACGGATTTCCCCTTTCTGACCCAAACACAGTACAATGGATGCCAAACATGACAGTACCTGTCCTCGGCCATGTATGGGAGGTACACTGTGTGCTTCCGACATAGGCAGCACTCCAGCACCATCCTCAAGTCTGTAACACAACCAGGGTATGTTTATTGACCTAACAAGTGGCGGTTGTATTACAATGTGTACTTACCCATTGCTCTGGTATGTATGTGAGCATAAAAGTGACTGTGGTGGCCAAATGTTAGGGCAGCAGACAGTACACATCCATAGTGGCACCATGATCTCTGTAGCACATATGGGGTTCACAGTGGTAGCCTGTAGTACACAGGGTGTCCTACCCACTGCAGATTATGAGCTGACCATCATGTGTGTCCGTACAGCCCACACACGTCCCATGCAGCTGGACAGATGTGGACCAATACAGGCAAATGATATATGATGGCCTATGGATATGCCCACTGACTGACCCCAACACTGTATGACACACACAGATGAAAGCAGACCAGGCTGTTTCATGTAGAATGTGTAATAGGACGTCCAACACCACGGTGCTGGTAATTAATGCTGGGAACTGACGTACCCTGGTATCCCTCCAACCATCAATTTAGGAAGGTCCACACACTGACATGGAGTACCTGGCAGACCAGTACAGTAGCAGCAGATGTGTACAACTGTTGGCTTTGCCCCCCGTCACACCTACACATGTGAGAGTCAGGTGCACCACCCACAGTGCTGTTTAGGACTGTGGTTGCATGTCCCCCCATGCTATACAGACATGTAGCAACTGTCAATGCCACATGACCATTAGCTACCCTGCAGACACAGCATGTCACCTGTCTGTGTAGAACGGAGGGGTCAGCCACACAGTACTAACTATCTTGACATGTGACACATGCAATACAGTTGACCATACTTTGCATTCTCACACAAATGACGGTATTGTCAGTCTACAACATGCGCAACAGTCATACTTGGCATGCTCACACACTGAAACACAGGACAGCCAAGCATACACACACCAGTGGTCCGGACATATCTGCCAGTGCATTGCTATACTGTTGGATGTCTGCGCTGTATGGTGTTTGCAGTCTCTTGTCTGTACATATGCCATGGTCTATTGTTCAGTCACATGAGCTATGTGCACAGGGTACATCTACCATCACGTGTATAGGGCAGTTCTTTGTTTGCGGACAGGCCGACGCCTTTGTATACAAACCGGGTAAGGCACAGTCCAGCAGGTGGGAGCTGTTGTGCGTGGGTTTGCATGGTGTTCAGCACTGCTGACCTCTGGTCACAGCACCTTATACATGTTTACACTCCACATTTCTTTGACAGGGCACTACTGGCATACTGGTAGACAAACACGCTTACAGCCGCTCGCTCTCTGATCATGAGGGGAGGGGGGTTGGTGCTGTACATGCACATGCGTACCTATGGGGAGACAGGTGGGTGATGTTTATACTTCACCTGTCTGTAGCTGGTTGCCTATATACAGGGCATACGTGTATGTGGTGTTATTGACCACCACTACAGAGCAGATATGTGTGTTGCCTCAGGAATTGCAAACAGACACCTGGAAGGCCTAGTGGTTGGCCTTGGTGGATGTCTGCAGTTTGCACTCAAATACAGCCTTAGGGTACATGAAATGTGACCTTATTAGCTTGTACAGAACAAGGTGACATGGCTTCCAATGAGGCATCTGTTCTTTCCTTGCCCATCTTGCAATTATTTCCACCTATGATGGTAGTTCTGTATTGCTGCTGTCCACCACAGGCATTCAGCCTACCTTGAGGGGGTTGATGTTGTCCTGTTGGCTATTGCTGAGGACATAAAGCTATGTAGGTACCCACATAGTGTTGTGGTGTGAGCCTGGATACTTGATGTTAGCTCCAACATATAGGGTGCCCTTCATGTGGCCTTGCCCATTTTCCTTGACTGTGCGGGGGACATTTTGGAGGTGTGGGGAGTACAGCTTTACAGATGGTAGGTGGAAATACCTCACAGAACAAGACATGTGGAGTCAGGCCAAGAACATGGGGACAAAGCTCCAGAACCGGGTACAGATTGTGTATCATTAATGCTGTTATACACACGGAGGGTTGCTAGATTGACACGGTTAGTTTGGACATGCATTTACTGGGTGACTTGACATCTGACAATGATATGCCTCTGACATACCTCACAATTGGCATGTTGTCCATAGACTGGCCAGATGTTTGCCTGTCATGCTTGGTCTATTCCTCGAACAACATCTGTTTTTGTGAGGTGGGTAGGATAATGTGAGGTCTGTAGTCAGTAACTGTTAACATCCATTGGTTTTCCAGACATCATAACCTTCAAGGATGTTATATTACAATAACACTTGTAAAACCAGCTACTGTTTCAGTTTGTAACACCATTATCTGTTATATGCCCCCTCTTTCCAGCCCCCTGTGCTACAAGTACACTATGCATTGTCCAGATGGCTTGCACCATAAAGTGCAGAGGTATGGTGTATCATTAATTACCAACTGCACTCCAGTTACCATGCCAATGACCTGGCAGACTCCTGGCCATAGTATGCAGTGGTGGCCAGGATTATGGTTCCACACCCTGGTAAATCTTGGACATCTGTACATATGACAGTTATGTCTGTCTGGCCATTGTGAACAGACTGCCAGTACTGTGTAGCAGTGTTATGTGTAGATCTCTGTTGGGCTGGGTAGGGAGAGTAGAAGATGTGTGCCATACATCCTTTACCTATCTGACTCTGCATGCTGCTATAGCTGCTGGCAGTCTATCATGTCTGCATGCTTGTAAGGGTTGACTGTGAAATTTCCTGTAACACCTCAGGATTCCTGGTACACTGTGAATTGGGCTAGTATATGTTAGTGTAGTATGCATCTGGCAATCAGGATATGTTTTTTCAGACAGTCGTTCTACTCTAGAGTTAATTTTTGGTACTGGTGTGTTGCTGTGACTGTGTTACAAATATTTTTGGGTGGATATTTTTGCACCACTCTCTGCTTTTCACTACAGTTCCATCCCTGTAGTGCATGCTGTATTTGAATATACATGGGTAATTTCCCAGAGGTGATGTGGGGGAGTGTCATGTTGGTCTTACTGCACTTCATAACTTGCTGGGTGACATGTTTTGGAGCTGTCAGGGGATTTCCATTCTGTTACATTACTGCGGTCATACCTCTTCACTGTCCAGAGGCCTAGACCCTGTCCAGATGCGTGACTCATATGTTTAGTCTGTTCCCCAGACAGTTGTTATTCTTGGCTAATCGTTAGGAATATTATGGGGAATGCAGTCAGTAAATGCTAACATCCATTGGTGTTACTGACTTCATATCCCTCAAAAAAGATATGTTACATCAAAGCTGGTAACACCAGCAACTATCTACATTGATCACAGCAATTTTTCCAGTATGCCTCCATGTTTGGGCCTCTGTCGCCCAATTATGTCAGGCTTTGTCCAGATGTCATGCACTAAGAGGTTCAGAGGTATGTAGTATCATTATTTATTGCATTCATTCCTGCTACCATCCCAGTGATGTCATAGACCCCACCCCCCCCAGACATGTAACAAGGAAACGGCCTTAGATATGAGTCATGTGCCTATACACTCTGTGGGAAACTGTACATTTGAGAGGTCTGTGTATGTCTGCCCATTGTTAAAAGACTGACAGGATTGTGTAGCAGTGTAGTATGTACATGTTATTTGGGCTGTGTAGGAAGGGGTACATGTGAGTGTCATGGGCCCTTTCTATCTGACTGTGCATGCTGCTCCAGTTTCTTGTTCCCTGTCATTTGTATATGTTTGTATATGCAGACCTTGACATGTCCCATAACACCTCAGAATTTCCACTACACTGTGACTTGGGGCAGTATATGTAGGGGTAATGTGTGAGTGGCAAACCGGATTTTGTTGCCCACACAGTCATTATACCATAGTGTTCAATTTGCTTACTGGTATGTCACTGTGACTGTGGTGCAATCTTTTGGGGGTATGCAATTTTACACCAGTGTCTGTTTTCCAGTAGTGTTACTTCCCTGTAATGCTTGTTATATTTGCTAATGCATGTGTACAGCCCCACAGCTGGACTTGGGTAGTGTTATGTCAGTCTGATAGTAGTTTGGACATCGGTCGGTAGCTCAATGTAGTTTGCCTACTGTTGTGTTATATTCACATATTTGTAGAATGTCCAGGTGTCTGGCCAATATTCATGGTCTGGTCCCAATAGCTGTTGTGTTTTCTTGACACATCAGTAGGATGATGTAGGGATTGAGGTCACTAACTAATGGGAAGAAATTGAGTCCTGGAATTGTAAAATTTCAGTCGATATATGTTAGGACATGCAGTGTTACTACATCAACTTTCTCAGCTTATCTACTGAAGTAGTTTGGATATATTCCTATTTTCATGCCTTTGTCCCCCCACTTTGTCAGGCTTGGTCTAAATTCATTGCACTAAGGGTTCTGAGCATACCTTTTCACTGCCAGGATTTTCACAGAATGTCCAGATGTTTGGCCCATACTTTTGTTCAGTTCCACAATTTATTTGTATTTGTCTGGTAAATCACGGTGATGATCCAAGGATTTATGTCAGTAAATAATGACATAGCATTTCAGTTTCCATCCTCATGTCCTTCAGTAACTGCCTGCTGAAATGCACCCTGTTGCTGTAGCAAATGTCTTCAGTTGTAACAGCAATATTTGAAATATGTCCCTATATTTGTCCACCCCCTTTACAGCCTTTGTACAGGTTTCTTGCACTAACAGGTTGAGAAGGATGGTTCTGAGGTATAACTGCACTGCATGTTATAAACATACATTCATATATATATTTTTTTTCTTCCTTTATATTTTTATATATGTATATCTACATTATGCCTCTACTTTTTCATATATATGTTTCATCAGACATATGTGTATGTCTATATACAACAAATGACTGGTTCCACAAAGCTTTCTCCCTAATATTGTATGCTCTATTGCATGATATGTCTGAAAAAACAACTTAGCTTTCTACATCTCAGGCGGTGTAATGGTACATTCCTTTGACTTTAGTGTTCTGGTCATGGGTTTGACACTTGGGGCTGTTGTCTTTTTTTTTTTCATTAATGTTAGATGACCAGAATGCATGATATGCTTGTTAAAGCATTACAGTTTATCACAGATCGGATGGTGTAGGGGTATTTTGCTGTGATTGTAGGGGACAACATCCCGGGTTCGAGACTTAGCAGGAAAACTATTTTGTTGCTCGGCAGAACAAGGTCTGATGGATGGAGAGTGCTGAAGGCACATTTAAGCATATTATACTTATATATTTTTATTATAAAATAATATTTATATACACATTATAATTTTACATTTACCTTCCAGGAATCCCCCTATGTGCTTTTATTAACTTATATTCTTGTGTAACTATACTGTGTGGGGCACTTGTGTTTATATGGGGGTTTCACATCTTTTCTATACTGACATCTCACTTTTGGAACTGCTACACTACCCTGGTGGACAAAAAATGTTGCTGCATCATTTGTTTACTAAAATAATTTTAACACTACTTTCACATTGGAAAATGAATTGCCTGTCTTGGGACTCGAATACTGAATGTAAAACCAGGAATCTAACCACTATACTCCCTTAGTTTGGAAATTTCACCTATCTATTTGCATTTAGCTTCTAGGGGATGTTTAAGCTATGCTAAACGGATGGCCATAACATGCACACTCACTTAGCTACACTTAAACATTCCTTAGGCTATTGGGAAAAATGCTTATATATTATTATGATATTATTAGGTTATATGGGTGTCTATTGTGGTGTTCGGACAACTACTTTGGACTGCAATCGTGAAATACTGGCATTGATTTGACTTTCAGGCGTCTAGCCTTCAGGGTTTCCTGCTAATACATATCCTGTTATCTAGCAACTTTCTAAGTGTGTGAGAGCAATATTTAACTTCTGTCCCTATTTGTCCCCCCATCATTTTAGGCTTTGTCCAGGTTTTTTGATCTAAGAGGTTGAGAGGTCTGATGACCAATATTTGAGTTTAATACTTCATATCCTTCGAAAAATGTATGTTAACACAACTCCTTTTATTGTAGCCACTTTCTAGTGGTTTATCAGCGCACTATTTAAAATTTGTTCCTATTTGGGGGCATTTGTCCCCCCATTATGTTTGGTTTTGTCCAGTTTCTTGAGCTGAGAGATTGAAAGGTATGAGTGCCATATGGCACTTTAGCAATGCAGAGGGTGTGTCATAGAACCTGTAACACCCCCCCTGCATTGATTTGTTATGGCTGTTTTTATTTCAGTGTCTGTGGACACAAATGATCATTTTAACTTTTTCAGTGTCCGCAGAAATTGAAATACTGGCATAATATTAGAGCAAAGCTCTAATATTATGCTAGTTTGGCTTAGAAAGTGCCATATGGCACTTTCTGAGTACAGGGGGCGTGTTTAGTGTCCGTGCACTACAAGGACATGCCCCCTGCACTCATTCATGGTTCCTGTCCATATAGATTAAACAGCAGTGTGCCTTGATGAATATGCAAGATGCGCTGCTGTTCTAAACAGACACGAACCACTCTGTGCAAGAATAGTCTTATTCTTGCACAGAGTGTCATGAATCTGAAGGGATGTCTTGTAGGTTCAGTCTTAGGAAGGAATATCATTTTTTCTGCTGTTAACCAGGCCTGTCTCAGTTTGGTGTGCACATATAAATAGCTCTTACTCAGGGCTAAATCTTCATGTAAAGATGTTAATACTTTTAGCAAGAAGTTTGATACTGCATCTGGGCTTGGGGTTTTCCATTTAGGAGCTTTTCTTAATGTTGATTCTATTTCTGGTTGTTACTTGATCCCATTTCATGGAGAAAGCATATGACAGGGTGCCTAGAGAAGAGTTGTGGTATTGTATGAGGAAGTCGGGAGTGGCAGAGAAGTACGTAAGAGTGGTACAGGATATGTACGAGGGTAGTGTTACTTTACATCATGATGATGATGATGATGACTGTTTCTTTACTTCTATCGATTCAGCATCTTTGTTATGTTCCATAGGATCTTCATTGATATTTCTGCAAAATGGGCCTATTTCTCTTTTTTTATGGTGTTCCTATTCCTTTGGTTCTGTTTCACAATTCTCTATAAACTTATATAGGCCATCAATAAATTGTACTTTTCACATTTCCTTTATATTTATCTTTATATCTGCAAGGTTTTCCTACTGTGCTTATATCTTTAGCTTATTATTTGCAATAATGTACAATAGATCCTCGTCTGTTCTGATACTGTGCACATTTTTATTGATCTCTTCCCTCTTCTGTACTCTTTTAACAGAGTCACCTCTTGTCTTAATTACTTTACAGTTTTGTCAAGTTTGATAATTTAATGATGGCATTTGCTTTCTTCCCTTCCTTTCCCTTATTGCCCCGTGTTTCTGTGGTAAGTCTTTATCTGTTATTAATTTAGTTACAATATATCTATTATTAATTTAGCTGCACAGTAATATATCCTATTTACTTCTGTTACATCACATACATTTCTGTGAACAGTCTTGATTACTGTGTTCATTTGTTTATCAAACTTCTAACATTTTGGTCATATTGGCTTTCTGTAATTTTTTCCTTCATTGATCTTAATATGTCTATCCATCTATATTAAATCAAGCAAGATCATTTTCTTCTAAACAAAGGGGACATTCTTTGTTCTTTGTTTCTATGGGCATTCTACAGAAAATTCCAGAACATCTTCCTGTAACATATTCTCTTCAGCTTCATACTGTGTTATCCATTGCTTTATCATATGGGAACTCACTGGACTATCACTCCACGACATTGACTGCATCAGAGATGCCTGCATTTTTTGTTCCTTCTCTTGCTGCACAACTCCAACTGAACTTTTGTACTGATTTCCTTCTGAAGAATTCAGAGTATCTTCATATAGCAACTGAGGCTTCCTGCTCCACCGATTTCTCCTTAATTTGGGGACTCATTGTTCTATCCTGCTGTGATGTTACCAGAGTTAGATTTTCTACACTTCCCACGGAATCCATAACTTCAATTTTTATTTCTTTAACTTCTCCATTACTAATCCTCCTTTCTACTTTCTCTTTTTGTTTTCTTATTTTTTATATTGTAAAGTTTTCCATATCCAGATGCTTTTGCCAGTATTTCACTTCAAATGTCATTGGTGCTGCTTTTTTTTAATCAATTAGTTTTGCTTTCTCCTTTGCCTAAATACAGCACCATATTAAACTTCTTTTTCTTTCCCATGTCCATATTTCTTCTTCAGATGTCTCCCACTCCTCCTGATTCTCCTTACTTGGGGACCATTGTTCCATTATGCTGTGACATAAACTGTGTTATACTTTCTACACAAAATCCTTCACTTTACAGGTATTTCATAATTTCATCTTCTATTTCTTTAATTTCTACTTTAACATTCTTCTGTTCTACATTTCTCCTTGTGATCTTATTTTTTGCATTGTGAAATTTTTCATATCTAGATGTCTTTGCTTGTATTTCTCTTCAAATATATTTGGAGTTGATTTTTATTGATTAGCTTGGCTTTCTCCTTTGCATAAATATTGTACCATATCATATTTATCTTTCTTTCCCATATCCATGTTTCTTTTTTATATCTTTCAGAAATCTTTTTATTTTATTCTTCATAATTTCATACTTTATCAGTCACTTTTTTTTCCCAAATGACACAAGGTGTCTTAGTCTATATACTGTTTTTCATAAATCTGTTATATAAATTAACACAAATTTGCATGTGAAGCTTTTGACAGCTTTTCTTGTGCAAGCATTTTTCTTTCTTCTAATTTCTCTCTTAATCTTTTTTTATATCTTCTATCCAGAAACCTTGGGCTTCCTGCATACTAGTAACAATACATAATTACATTCTTACTCTTAACAGTCCACTTTATAATCTTTACGGCTATTTTTTGGCCCTTCAGGTTTTTGTGTTTTTTGTGAACTAATGCTTCCTTCTACAATGGGAGGGTGGGACAATCCTCCCCTGGAGCCTGGCATAACCCCATTTTAGAAAGGTTTCCAAGTTTTCAGGATTCTACACTGTCATTTTTAAAGTCCTGGCACCAGTACGCTTAATGGGATTAAGCAATTTTTTATCCTTGGACTTGTGCATCCAGCCGCCTTTTTTGTTTTTTGACTTAATTCTTGTCCATGATATATTCTATGTAAAATACAGTCTATATATCAGTGTCATCTTGGTGAGAAAAACAGGGTCCACCTCATGATGGAACTCACCAAGACTTGAGGATGAATTCAATCCCAGAAATACTACTCTCCTCTTCTTTCTGATTTTTATCATCTCATAATTCGGACCTCCCCCGGCCATGTTGGCTGACTGATTTACGCATAAATGTTCAACGGTGACTCCATCAATTGCTGCTTAATGATGGTATACCAGTTAAGGTTCAAATGATATATTAGCGCCTATGGGAATGCTCTCTTTGATGGTGGATGGCAATCAAAAGTAGAACATTGTCATAGACAAATATGACATCACAATATCAATGATCAAAAAGCTAGGGTAAACTGAGCTTGAAATATAACAAAACTTCAAATAAAGAAAGAACACTGAAAAGCGCAAATAAGAATGACAGCAAAAGCATTTTAGTGGAGTTCACTTTTGTCATGAATATGACTTCATCAGAAATATTTCCATACAAAAATACACTGCTGATATACAAATTCAAAAACATCTTGACCAATCATCATAAACACACAAGTAAACAAATGAAATGCATTAAAACTGTGTTAACCCACCTACAATCACTAAGAAAAGATTTAATATTAATGGTCTCATTCAAGCCAGTGGGATGATCCACTGCTTACTTGATTTCCCATTCAGTCTCTTTTTTTCTCTACTTAGTTTTTAAAATTACCCCCTCTTGTATTCTCCAATACTTGATCTAAAACTACAAAAAGATATTTGTTGTAACTACAACACCTAAAAGAATGTCTAAACAAAACATTGCTGCTATCTTTTATTCTGATTGCATAGATGTGTTCCCTTATTCTTTTTTTCAAACTTCTAGTGGTCATGCCTGCATAGAAGCTGGAACAACTGGAACATATCCCAATAGAAACTGCACCTTGAAAACAACAATTAAACCATCTTTGGACTGTAGTAGTATGAGGTAAGTTTTTCTAAAGTATGACCAAAACACACACATGCACACACACACACACACACACACACACACACACACACACACACACACACACACACACACACACACACACACACACACATGATATTACTGTTGCTAAGAACAGATATGCATATACAATGAGCTTATCAGTGTTTGCAATTTTTTATGTGCTCTGGGTAAATTTGCTTATCTCGGATTGAGCATTTCTTCCTTATTTCATGCTGTATACTCCCCTTTTAATTACTGGCAAAGAAAAAAAAACATTTTAAAGAGATCTTGTCAAAACTCACTAATGAAACATTCAAGTTTTAAACTGTATAAACATGCAGGAACCCCTCCCCCAGGTACAAAATAGGTTAGAAAGAATCTTTCCTAATGGTTACTAATGGTTTTAATTATGTAATGTCCAAGAGCTCAGATCTGGATGAGACCAGCTGTGAGCTTAACACAGTGGAGGATGAGTGCAGAATATAAGCAACTTTATAGTTGGTACTCCAAGAATAATATATTGAACATTGAAGTAACATGTCCTCAAACACGAGTTACAGAAAATAATAAAAGTGGACAAAACAGAATGAAAATATTTGTCATAAGTCATAAGACATTTTGAATGCATAAAATTAAAAGGAAAAAATCAAAACATTAAATAACCTAAAGACAGTTGATTTGATAATGATCTATCACTGAAGAATGCAGGCAACAAAAGGATGATTTTTGATGCTTAGCTAGAGGTAATTTGAAACTGATACCAGTAAAGATCTGAATGCAAAGGAATGAAATACATTAATTCTTTTGTACCCGCTTCCCTGGAGATAAATAAAACAAATATATATTTAGAGTGCTATGAAATTACAGATTAACTAGAAGCTTCTTTATGATTCACTGTGGTCTGAGTACAATATGCAGACACGGTATATACATTTTGTTTAGAGGGCATCTTTTACTAAAATAAGAAATGCTTAATTTAATGGTCTTCACGACAGAAGACTTTAAACCAGCATGCACTTATCTGCTGAGCTGCATGCTCTAACATTTTCTGGAATTAATTCAGAAGTTACATAAAGTATTTAGGTATGAAACACATCTATAATGCTTGTTTATAATGTTTCTCTCAAAGTGAAATTCAAAAATGTCATGGTGGTATCTAAGTACCAATAAGTTATTTCACTGAGGTTACCACTGATGTCGACAACATAAATGATAAGTTCTACTGCAGCAAACAGTATCAAATCTTATTGTAGGAAAACCTCAAAATGTCATCGGTTTCAGATTAATGTGTTTATTTTGTTGTCTTATAAGTGAATCTAAAATTTCTTTGGTGGATATTTAAAAAACAAAACACATTTACAAACTTGTCAAGCATTCATCTGTCAGTTGATTTATCTAAATTGAATAATTTTGAGATAACTGCTCCAGAAAAATATGCATACAGATGATACTGTTCTGCTTGATTTAAAGACATGAAACACCATTATAAAGACATGGAGACTATCCAACATCAACCTGAGGACAACATGGTGGCATCTTTGAAAGGATTGCTGCCTTACAAGATCAGGGATCAGTTCATATGTATGGAGTGTGCATGTTCTTCCAATATCTGGATTATATCTGGGTATATTGCCTAACTTCAGTCTTCCAAAGCCATACTGGTTGATTCAGAACACTAAAATGACCCATATATATTAAATGTATCACTATCCTTGTTGCTTGAGTCAGTGCTGAATTATCTCTATTAAGCAAAAAGATCTAAGAATATTCTCTCAGCTGTGAAAGTAAGTAAGCCTACTAAAAGATCTGGCCACAGCCTCTGCTCCTTTACCATTGCAACCTCTACTCCTTTACCATTGCAAAATTATGGAATGCTCAACCTCCAAATATTAGTGCCTTAGACTCCTTTAAGACCTTTAAAATTACACTAAAAATCATTTTCTTATCACTCATAACTGTCCTGCTCCTTAACTAATAACTAACACTGTATGTCTGCACTACTGCTGCCACTCCGTCAATTCACTTCTCCTCCCTACTCTACCTCCCTGTACAATGCTTCACCTTGCCAGCATTTCCTATACAACACTCCTAACATCCTTTTCTCCTCAATGAATACAAGATGCCCATACTCTTATACTTCTCACAACATCTACTGCTGCTCACCATCATCTATTATACTACTCTGGCCCAACAACCCATACCTAAACCTTCTACTGTTCATGGCCTACAGAACAAAACCCTAACCTCTATTTCCTATGGGGACTTAGTCTCCTCTTTAGTTGCAGTATATTTCTATCCAAAAGCTTAGACCTAACTCTTTGACTGCAAATTATACTTACCCGTATGTTAAATTATATCATGCTTGTATTCATTTGTAATTGCATATGGTTAAATCTATTTTTTCTTAAAGCTGTATTTAAAGACTACACACAACTGTAATTATATTTTTTCCAGTGTCAATGTTTATGTGGAGCTTTTCTCCACAGGCCTCCACTGAAAATGGGTTCCTGACCCAGTAGGACTTTCCCAGTCACCAAATACCAATAAATAAAACATTAGGATGATGTTATAAATGGAAAGAAACAATCAGTTGCAAACTTATCCTCTGGGAAAAAATAATTAACTATTTGTTTATCCATCTATCTGTCTACCTATTTAAATATCTCTCAATCTACCTACCTATCTATATAAATAAAGTGGGTTTTTAAGTGCAAGCACCTCAGACCCTCCTATGTATGGGTTAAGCTCCCCACATTTCTAAACCTATATACCAACTTCAAGATCACACAAATGGGAAAAGGAGAGAAATCCTTCAAAAGAAAGGGATGACTACCAGACATACATAGAAAATGCATCTGCAAAGATTTCCTTTGGGGAAAAAAAACATGATTAGAGAGTTCAGTTTTGTTGAGTTGAACTTGATCAATTGGTACCCAATCAAGTCTAAGCTAAGTGATGTGTTGGGAAACTAAGAATCTGATCTACACTATTAATTTCTTCTTAAAGCAAGACTAACTCAGAAAAGATGCAACAAGCAGCTTCCATTAAGGATTTTTACTATTTCTTCCTCTCTCCATAGCATGCTTATCTTCTTTTCCCCTATCACACCAAGCAACATCATCATCCACGCACCATCAAGCCTTTCTGCCTAGCTCTTTTCCCATTATACCTGAGGCAGCTTGGATGAGCAGAGCTGTCACAACCCAAGACACCTGTATATATGGCTCTATGCATACATTTAATGTATGTTCCACCCTCCATGCCCCCTTCCTTATATATACTAAGTCCAATGTCACTCAATGTCAGTGAAGAGAAAAAACACCAAACACCGTGAATGAGTGTTTGAGTAAAAATACTTTCACCTACAAATCTGGGGGTACAACGTCATGTTGGCCATTTCAATCTACACATGTATAGCAATAGAGAGGTTCACAGCATTTTAAAAGATGGAAAATGGGGATATGATGGCAACTGGAATGGGTAGTTACACTGAGATCATCTAAAAAATAAGTTTGGCTTGGATGCGTCATATTTCTTTTATCTGCTTCTATGTGTGTTTATATAAAGTGTGATATCAAAAGAATATGATATTAGAAAGATCTGTTCTACTCTGCTGAAATGTTTGTTTTGAGCTAACAGCTAACAATGATAATAGGAAAGAACCTCGGGAGTAGCACAAAACCTACATTACCTAAAGCCACTTTTGAAAGGATGTAGATAGTTGAATGATGCAAGGGAATTGTCCAGTTATAGACAAATATGTCAAATGTGTCTGCAAAACATAAGCAAAGAAGACAGAGTATGTTAATCTAATGTATATTTCTTTGAAAAAAAAAGAAAACTGTGAATATTAGAACCATTTAAAATATCAACTAAAAGAGCAAAAATTAAATGCTGGCCTATATCATTTATTTCAGAAAGCTTGTTACATTATTAAACAAGTAAACAGTATAAAGAATGATTAAGTGTATTTTTGTCATTCTGGAAAGATGCTGGGCTTTAATGAGCCCATCATACAATAAACAGCATAATTATTCTGTAACAGTGGTAGTCCCTGGATTAATCTCAAAATGTCACCTTCATAGAATGACTTAATCAACTGATAGAAACTGCAGTCAGTTAGCAATAAATACTGTGACATTAATGGAAAAGTTATAAGTACTATGCCTGTAAAGGACTAATATGAAGGCACTTGTAGGCCATTTCATTAGAGCTTGACAGCTGCCATCTAGTTCTGTTATGCTGCCTAAGATCCCCAGAAAGAGATAAAAGAGATTATCCACCGCAACCCCTCCTCAGATGTATGGATATCACACTCCCAGCAAGATAGATCTGAGATCTGAAAGGCATGAAAGGAAGAAAACCAGATCAGCTCTTTTACAATATGCAGCTTTGAAACATTGCATTAATAACACAATTCCTTTCAATAATCACATGCAGAGTTGGAGATAGATAACTTGTTATCCTGTCATATTACATATTTATCAGAACAAATAGAATGTTTTCTCATTCCATATGAAAAGGCCAAAAGGATTACTTGAACTCCTGAAGCAGAACTAACATGGCAGTGCAGTGTCAGAGTTTATTAGCCATATTTTCTGGAGGTTTTCACCCTCGGTCTCCACTGATAAGGGGTAACTTTATGCCCAGTTGGATTATGCCAGTAAACAAATGCAATAAATAAATATAAATAAATATATAGCAGATGTATGAACATAATAAATAAATTATTATAAATAAATATAGCAGATGTACCAGATGATTCAAAAGTCACTTGCTTGCTGATTCAGTTGCTAGTGTCAGCCAATGCTTCACCTACCTTGAGCTACTATAATTAGATCCAGCAGGGCCTCTAGTGGCTTGGGGAAATTGGAGGTGTGATAGGATTGAGAAACAACCACATCTACATGGCAGTGTCCGATGTTATGCCTTCTTAATTATAAACTGCTCTCAGTAATATATTTGCTTATTGTTGCTAAAAGCTGTTGCTGTTTGTTCTTGCATGCAGACTGTCTACAATGTAAAGTAGGCATTTGAACTGAAGAATAACCTGGCAATCACATCTCAAGGATAATTCCCTTGTGCTACAGCATAGCAAGCCCTCATCCTGACCCCTGGCGACAGAACTGACCATTTGTCATTAAATCTTGACACGCAACTAGCCTTTCCTTGCTATAACACCTGAATGTAGAATAGCCTGAGGGTCTAGTGTCAGTTATTAAAAGGCATCTATACACAGAAATAGAATGGATGCCTATAACGGAGATAAAGCGTGTGTACTAACACAAAGAAAATAAAAACGAAAGTGTACACATGTAAATTATCCTTTGAATACAGAGATTAGGACACACGTTTTGATAGGTTTTACTTTGGCTGTAGAATGAAGGGAAATATAGAAGCTAAGGTCAGGAGGAATTTAACATTGACATCTAGATGATCAGTGTAAAAGCATCAAAGTAGATAAAATTATGCATCACTCAGTGTATCCCACTATGCTGCATACTGGATAACTACAAGAGTTTTGTCCAAAATAATACTTAACAAGATATGGCCAAGATGTACAGATGTAAAAAGAAAAAGCGTGCGCGCGCACACACACACACACACACACACACACACACACACACACACACACACACAGACACACACACACACAAAGACACACACACAGACACACACACACACACACACACACACACACACACACACACACACACACACACACACACACACACACACACACACATATGCACACACACACACATTCAACACACATTAAAAATGTGCAGTTAGAAGACACAGCAGATTTTTTAACTATATAAATATAGCCTTACCTTAAATGGAAAAAATTTGAGACTTGGAAAACCTGATCCTTGCAAAAAATTATACTTGGCTATTACTTTAGCATACAGAGTTAAAAAGCTTTCTGATGCCAGCTGCTGTAGAGTTAAAAGTAATAACTCAGTTGTACCCCAGCTACACAGTGACACATAGGCAAGTGCATGCACATGCAAGCATGCACATGCCCAACAAGTGGGGTCTATGAATCAGATTGGTCCTGTGAAGTACGCAAAACAGCTCGTGTATGTCTTGTATACTTCACACAAAATTTATGAATTCTCAACTGCACACACACACACACACACACACACACACACACACACACACACACGCACGCACGCGCACACACACACACACACACACACACACACACACACTCACACACACACACACACACACACACACACACACACACACACACACACACACACACACACACACACGTGTATCAAATACTTGGTATGCAATGTAGTCCCCAGAGGCATGCAGGTTTTCTGCCTGCCGACCTATGGGGACTCCCATCCCATCTTGTTGAAACAGTGGCAGGATCTTAACATAGAGCTTGGCTTTAGTTACATCAAGCTACTTTTACAGTACTTTTTACCACTTGAAAAAGAATTGCGTGCAAAAGTAGATAATGCTTATAAAGACATAACGGAGCATTATCAATCTGATTTTTGTCTGGACAAGTTGCGTAACGTTTGTATACAAGTTAACGCATTCAGTGATAGACTGAAGTTGACAAAACAACGAAAATTGGTGAGGGACAATAATGATTTTTCATTGGGCCAAGTGTTTGTTTGGCCCAGGACCCATCATTCACAAAGTTCGGGACACAATCCTCTAAATGAGCAGGCTATACCTTATGGAAGTAGTAAGGCAGATGCACATGTTTCACCTGCTTCATCGACCCCTACTATTTCTTCACAGGCCAATACTATGGGACCAGCTACGGAACTGTTGTTAGGTGTTCATAATAGCAATGAACGATTAGTTACTGACACGCCTCCACCTAACCAGGAAGCCTTTTTCAACAGAGCTGGTTCCAGCAATGGAGCTATTCCCAAATCTACTCACCCTGGGAACGCTCCTTTTTTACCGTATCAGAAGAAATATTTGCAGCAAAACAGAGGGAGGTCTGTAAGCAGGGGTCGACGAAAAAGAATATTTTCAGGGGAGAGACCTATGCAACATGCGAAGATCAGGAACTGACTGACTTGGTTTTTAATTTTTCTAACTATGTACTGGACAGTCATGCTGTTAGTTTATTGAACAAAGGTCTTAATTTTATTCCTGCTCATAGAGCAATACTTAGTGAAACTATTATAGATCTTAGATTGTTCTGTCGTCAGTTGTCTTTAAAGATATTTTTTTCTATAAACAAATGTGATACACCAGTTAATAGTTCACGATCCTTACAGTTTAAACGAAGCAGCTCTTTTGTACCTAACATGCCCTCACAGGTGGAATGCTTCCTAAAATTATGTGAAGCTGACTTTTATAAGCTATTTTCTAATACCAACAGAAAAGGGCAGTATTATAATTTAACTGACCAGCAGTATAGGTCGCTACAGCTATTAGTGAAAAATCATGATGTCATTGTGACACCCGCTGATAAAGGGGGTGGAATAGTGCTAATGAACACCCTAGATTATTTGAACAACATGGTATTGATGTTATCTGATGAATCTATCTACAAGTTGATTGATAGATCTGAAATTGCTACCATAGAAAAGAATGTGCAAGACACACTATTTGATTTATTAATGTGTAGACAGATAAGTGTGGAGGTTTTTGAATATTTTTCAATCAGGCACCCTTCCCTTCCCATTATCAAAGGATTGCCTAAGATACACAAAGGAATTACACCTATTCCTATGAGACCTATTGTATCTGGGGAAAATTGGGTTACCTCGAATGTTTCTATCTTTATTGAAAAGATATTGAGGCCAGTTGTTGATACTTTTCCATCTATCTTGAAAGACACTCACCACCTATTGGAAAGCCTACATTACCTAAGCCTAGATGTTACTAAGCATGATTATCTTTTAATAACATTAGATGTCAAAAATCTATTTACTTCCATACCCAATGATGTTGGCATACAGTCTGTTAGGGAGCTACTAGTAAGCGAGACTTCTTTCAGTAATGACAGAGTGATTTTAGTCTGCCAGCTGCTTGAACTAGTATTGTGTAACGTCTTCTTGTTTGGAGATAAATATTTCCTACAAAAATGGGGGGTTGCCATGGGAACACCCTGCGCAATAACGTATGCCAACTTGGTCGTTTTCTATTGGGAGAAAACTTTCTTGTTCCAACATGAGATGTTTAGATATGTTAGATCTTATCATCATTTTGTGGATGATATTCTCATTGTTTGGGAAGGATCCAAGGTAATGTTTGATGAATTTCTCTCATACCTAGAAACCACTACTACTTTCCTGAGATTCACTAAGGAAATGTCTCCTATTGAAGTACATTTTCTAGATGTGACACTTAGAATCACTGAATCTGGATCCATTGTTTCATTGTTGTATAGGAAACCAGTATGGAAGAATACCATACTCAGGTTTGACAGCATGCATCCTAGGCACATTTTTTATGGTATTGTGAAAAGCCAGTTTACCAGAATATTCAGGCTTTGCAAAAATCACAAGCTTTTAATGAAAGAGGCTGACAACATGGAGTGCCTATTCAAAAATAGGGGTTATGAATTAAATATGGTGAGATGTATCAGAGAAGAAGTATTGGGCCACTTGACTCCGCGAACTGATGTGACCAATAGAATGACCAATAGATATAAAGGTTCCAACAAATTTAGCACTGGAATTGGATCACATGCCAATGAAAAATATGTCAAGTACATTACCAAATATACTAGTGACATTAATGATTTAAAATCTATAATATATAAAAATTGGAATGTATTGACTGTAGATTCACAGATTAGATCATTAATTGGGCAGAAACCTGTCTTTTTGTTTAACAACTGCAAGAATCTTAAACAAATTTTGTGTATAGACCATCATGTTGTAAGCACCTTGGACATCAATGTAGCCATGCCTTTTGGCACATTTGCTTGCAATCAATGTAATAGATGCCAGTACATCACTAAAGATCAGATCTATAAACATCCTACCAGCACACTGCACTTTACACCCACGTTTCATGCTACCTGTAACACACGCAATTTAATATACCTTGCTGATTGTTTGTCCTGTGAAGCCTTCTATGTGGGTTTGACTAAGAGAAGGCTACAGGACAGGATATACAATCATATTTATGATATGCGTAGGGGATTAGAGACCAATGCACTAGCGAAACATCTGTTGGAATATCCTTCACATAGTTTTCGCTTCAGAGTCCTACAGATACTAAAAGACAATATAAGAGGAGGTGATTTGGACAATGAACTAGCAATTGCAGAATTAAAATGGATTTTTAAGTTTAGTGCACATATACATCCAGGATTGAACTATTTTATATCTATAAAACCATTACTTATGAAATAGTTGTTTTGTAGACTTTTTATATTAATATGTGTTCTCATGTAGATTTGAAATATTTATGTAGATCTATATATCTCCATGTATTATTTAGCCTTAGTTAGAATATTGTAAGATTTTTTAATTATTCACAATAAATTTTCAGGTAGCCTAGCATCCATCAATTTATCTATTTATTATGATGCTATATGTAACTGTTGAGTGTATTGGTCGTAATTATAGCTATTGTATCTTATAAACTTCTTTGGTCATATTATATGAACATGAATTTGATTTAAATGATATTTATGCTATGAATTCTATGATAAGGCCATTCACGTGTAATTTAGCTCAGCCAGTATGACATCTATGCTATCAGTTCATGCATATGCTGTAGGTAGTTGATTAAGCAACAGTACATTAGAAGAATGTATGGCTGATACTGCAGCACGTTTAATAATTTTTACATAGGTTCATAGGTTCATAGGTTCATACTAGGCTATCTGCCCGAGGGCATTTATAAGCCTAGCCCATAGTTTTGTGGCTTAAGCCACCCCTTTTGTATGGGGAACTATACCCATTATTTTGCTGTGCCTCTGTCTAGCAGTGACACTGAGGTAATCCCTGGAGTATATCTGCGATCTCCCATCCATTGGTCAAGATTTCTCTTGAACAAGGCCAGCAAGGTGCTCTGCCTCACATATACCGGGATTTTGTTCCACAGCATAGGGAGTCTTTGGGTGATGAATCTATCCCTCCAGCATGTCCTATTAATAGCCGTGTCGAGGTTTAAGTCTCCCGCCCTTGTGGCTCTGACGGATCTAGATTTTTTTGAGGTGAAGCATATTCATCAACTCTGGGTTTGACATGGCCTTGTATGTCAGGCAAAGGTCACCTCTGAGCAAGCGGTAAGCGACTGAATAGAGCTGGAGTTCTTTCAGTCGGGCAGCATAGGACAGATTTTTGAGACCCTTTATCCTTTTGGTGAGGAACTTTTGTGGCCTCTCTAGCTGCTGCAAGTGTCGGGTCAGATACATTCCGAATGGGGCATTGTACTCAATCATTGGTCTGATGAGTGATGAGTATAGGGAGACTATGACCTCCCTTGATCTAGATGTGAATCCCTTCATGATGAGGTGGGCAATGTAGAAGATCTTCCTAACTACTTTAGCTACATGGGTGTCGAATGACAGGCTACTGTCAACCTGGATACCCAGGTCCCTGATAACTTCTTCTGTGCTCAGAGGATTACCACCTATATGGTAGCTAGGGGTAACCTTGTTTTTCCCGAAGGGTATGACTATGCATTTTTTGGCATTTAACTTTAGGCCATGGCTCTGGCACCAGTCATCCGTTTCTGTGAGACCCTTCTGAAGGATATCTGTGTCAGATGTGTTTTCGACTACGGCGCCCAGTTTGCAGTCATCTGCAAACTTTGTCAGCCATAACCCTCCTGTGTTTGCTTGTACTTCGGAAAAGTAGATGCCAAACAAGAGTGGGCCCAGGACTGAGCCCTGTGGGACACCACTTGTGACAGGCTTTGAGTCTGACATGGTGCCAGCAACTCTGACCCTGTGGGTTCTGTCACTCAGCCAGTTTGCAACCCATCTTGTGATGTATGGGTTAACATTTAAGCTGATGAGTTTTTGCATCTACTTTTCCGAAGTACAAGCAAACACAGGAGGGTTATGGCTGACAAAGTTTGCAGATGACAGGTTACAGGTAGCATGAAACGTGGGTGTAAAGTGCAGTGTGCTGGTAGGATGTTTATAGATTTGGCTAAATTGTTTAATTATTTAATTAATTGCTTTTTTAAAAACATTTTTCCCGCCCATTTGTATATTTAAGGGAGTTATGTACTGCATATTGTTGTCTGAAGAAGCGTGGGATGTCCCATGCGAAAGCACTTACCTTCCTTTTTTTCTGGTGAAATAAAAGTTGTTTGGTTTTATCCTGGAATCTACAATTGTTTCTTCATTGAACATCATGGCTGGAATTCCTGTTTGGTTCATTCACTTGGTATGCAATGCATAAGATATCTTATTCTACAAGTTTAGGGAACACGTTTCATGATGGTGAAGCCATTATTCATGAACTAGATTCTTGAGTCTATATTTAATATTTAATACAATCCAGAACCCATGTATCTCATTTATCCAATTCTTTAGTATTCATAAATACATTAGAGCAGCATTTTTATTTTGCCTTCAATGGGATATGTGAATTGCATACGTTTCTAGGGTTTTTGTGTAGGTTTTCATTTATCGAAGGTCTTATAATCCTGTTTTGAGATAATTTTAATCCCTTGTTTTTTGGGGGGGGGGTGACAGCTCATTTTCTAAGTATTTTAGAAATGGAATAAGGATTATGCCAAGATTTGTCAGTGTTATTGATTAACTATACTTGTAGTTAATTCAGATAG
Organism: Protopterus annectens; assembly: GCF_019279795.1. Taxonomy (NCBI): domain Eukaryota; kingdom Metazoa; phylum Chordata; order Ceratodontiformes; family Protopteridae; genus Protopterus; species Protopterus annectens. The sequence continues at coordinate 1,914,826,218 of NC_056726.1, forward strand.
ATACACTTAGGTCCATTTTGCCTGTGATGCCATTTTCTGAATGACAAGTTGCACTCACTGTTATGTTTTACTTTTTACCATTATAGATTCACTTTATTTCAATAAGATTTCTTTAGCGAAGTAATTTAGGTAAGCAAGATTGCACCATTTTTTCTATGTTTGCATGTTTAGCATGTGCAATGTGGAAAGATATGTTTTTCTTTATTAATTATTAATTATATTAATGTGATAGGGAGATATAATAGTTTTACTTTAGTTTCCATCCTTATTTTATTCTTTTAATTCATCTTTGGTTTAGTACATATTTGGCAGCTTTGATAGCTCACCAAAGAAGTAGGACAGCTGCTGGTAAGGAATAGATATTATTAATAAATGATACTTTGATAAAAATACACACCATAAGATTTATAAACATGGCCAGTGCAGATGTGCTATGACTTTTGTGGGTATGCCTCATAACGTGATGTAACCTGAAGCTAATCATCAATTATTTAGCTGTAATGTCATGGCCCAAGGCATCACTGGTAAGAGAACATTCTTCCTATAAATGGTAAGTCTATTGCAGACAGAGAATCCCACAGATGTAGCTAGAATGGAAGAAGACAGCTGAGCAATCAGCATGTACAGTATCCACCCATGTGCATGCAAGTGCAGTACATAGTGACACTATGATAAAATGTGCCAGCCACAAGGATCTACACTAATATTTACATCTATCTTTTGACCTTTAAAAGGTGTGGAAGTAAGCATATAGAAAATTAGGAAATGGGGCTACAGTAATCATAGGAAAATACACAAGGAAACAGGGCAGACAAAAATGTGAATCTGGAGGAGGAGGAGGAGAAGGTGCACTTTTTTTCTAGGGATTGGAGGAATTTTGTTTTTTATTTAGAGAAGTAAACATAGAGAAAGATGTACAAGTAAGATGAGGGAAGGAAACAGAATGAGGTTAACATACAGGGGCATGCATACATAAAACAGAGACATACTGATAGCAGAGATGTTGACATGCGTAACAGAACAGTGGAATTATAGACATACCTTCAAAGGGAATATATTGGTGATAAGAAGGAATGGACAACAAATAGGGGATGGAGGTGACACACAAAGAATGAGAATTCCAGTATGAGGTGATATAATCCTTCTTCTTTGCAGAGCCAAGTATCAGTGCAACCCTGTAATTTGCCCAGGATTATCTACAGTTGAAAAATGCAGGCTTCCAGCCACTGGTCAGTCAACTGCTTCACCACCTCCCCCACCTCCCTCTGTATGACAAATTACACGCAGCTGGAAATGATACTGGAGGAAACAGTGGTGATCCCATCCAGTGAGTGACCATCAGAAACTGCAAGGATGGCAGCCTGTCTGACCCCCACTGCAAATGACGGGAAGACAGACCTAGAGCTAGGTGGACTGGCTGCAAGAGAAAGATGGGACCTGTGAGTAAGTTGGTATCTTGGGCTATGCCATTGTCATAGCACTGACAGATGCTGCTGAAACAGAAATTGAGAAAAATAAAATAAATAAGAGAGGGCTGTGGAGAGAGAGAAAATAGACATTACTGTTATATATGTGACATAGCACTTATCACAGCATTATGGAGATGTATACTAGGCAAGCTGTGTATGTAATAATATGACGTGTCAGAGACTCCTGCCTGCCTGCATTATACTTTGGCAGTTAGGTATGATGTCTAAGTATATCTGCATTATTTCAGCTGACAATGCAGGTATATGGAGGAGGTGTGTGCAATGCAGTCTTGTACAGAAAAGACAAGGTTTCTGTGTAGACTGCATATCTATGGAGTACCTGCAAACATACTGCAGACACATGGTACCCTGCAGATCATATTAAAATTAAATATATCAGTACAAACATGAATATATACCAATAAGTACATCTGCAGGCCTAAAGCATGTGAAAGTTACTGGCCAGATGATAGGTTCATAGGTTCATAGGTAGGTACTAGACTATCTGCCCAAGGGCATTTGTAAGCCTAGCCAGAGTGTGTCGGCTTTCATCACCCCATTGATTAATTAAATGATCCTCTGTCAAGCAGAGTCAATGAAGAGATCCCAGGGGTGTATTTTCTGTTACCCATCCACTCATCAAGGTTTCTCTTGAAGAGCGTTAGTGAGGGGCTCTGCCTGATGTAATTTAGAATTTTATTCCAAAGCATGGGGAGCCTCTGTGACAGTAATCTATCCCTCTAGCATGTTCTATTTATTGTTGTGGCAAGATTTAGCTCACTAGAGTACGTGGCTTGCAGTGACTTGGATTTCTTTAGGTGGAGCATGTCCATCAATTCTGAGTTGGACATGGCTTTGTAAGTCAGGCAGAGATCACCTCTGAGCAAGCGATATACCCCTGAGTACAGCCGAGTTTTTTCAGTCAGGCTGCATAGGACATATGTTTGAGACCTTTAATCCTCTTGGTGAAGTACTTTTGTGGTCTTTACAGCTGTTGGAAGTATCTTGTGAGGTACATCTCAAATGGGGCATTGTACTCATATGATAATATGCAAAAATCGATATGGGTTCACAATCTAACAACAAGGTAAAACTTCCTCACTCCCCAATAAAACACATAATAGGAGGAGCTGCCCATCCATGATAAACAGAATACCCCCCCCTTACACAAATATAACCATCCCATAAAAAATACCTTGTGTCATAGAGTATGTTTAGCTGCTGCATGCAACTATATCTGACAACCCACTGATCATGTTTTCAGGACATCTGGGCTGATAGGCCAATCTAAGTATGAAATGCCGGTGTACAGTATGTCTGTGTTGTATGTCCTACTACTACTGGGTGTGTGCATTACTATATTAATATATTTTACTACCTTAAGCTTATATACTTGTAATTATTATGATGCTAGCCTCCGCACAGTTCAATTCTGATTTTTTATGAATGCTAATAACAGCATGTGTGTAATCAAATCTAATTGCCATATGTATTAGGCAGTAATGAAACTAAATCCTAATGCACACATAGAGGTGCTTATTCTGGCAGTATGCAGGCAGCTGTATAATGAATAGTGGCAAACAGGGTAATTAAGCATCCATATGCACCCCTTTGCATGGAGAGCCAGACTATTATCCATCATTAAAGTAGATTATCATCCAAAATAGCCTCCTCAGCTATAAATGAATGAATGGAAAAAAAATCAGAAATTTTGTATCTAGTATTTCCATATATAATAACAAAAGAGTTTAAATGATGGGCACTAATTAGACCTACTTACCATACATGTCATTGTCTCTTGCTCTGACTTCTTCCTGCAGCATAAGTAGGTCAGGATGGTGCCAGTACTGCTCAGCCGAGCAGAGTATATTAATGACACCTGATACCACTTTGGCTAGACTATTCTAGGCATCCAGTTTACACTGGGGACCCAGACAGGACTCCCAGTCAGGTGCTCACAACAGTCTCTATACAGCAAGTATAGAAAAATGCCTTTATTGCATTACTACAGAGCCCTGCCAACATCCATATCTTTGGAAGCTATCACCATTTACCAGCTTGCATACTAGAGAACTATATTATGCATGTTGTGGTCATGCACATTCAGTTTGTCAGCACATGTTGCACAGCTATGGGCAGCCAGTTAGCCTGACCAGTTGTGATGCCACTGTTGCATAGTGCATAAAACGTATGGTGTGTCATCAGGTTGTTAAGTTATGAACACTGTGCAGGCCACTCTTAAATAGCCTTGAAAGTCTTGGTCACACTTACCATTTGGATAATAGTAACATCACACAGTAGGACTGGTCACCCTTTGGGAAGGGCCTTAAAGTATCTGATAAGGGGTTCTGGTGTCAGTGCTAACTACCTTCTGGTCTGGGCAGAAGGGTCATAGCTAGTAAACCTGTGCCAGCCTTTCCCAGGTGTGTGTTTGTGTGTAAATCAAATCTTAAAGTGTGTGAGTGTGTGTGTGTGTGTGTGTGTGTGTGTGTGTGTGTGTGTGTGTGTGTGTGTGTGTGTGTGTGTGTGCGTGTGTGTGTGTGTATGTGTACTTGTCATCTTCACAATGTGCAAAATGTCCCTCACTGGTGCTAGTGGTGAGGATTGAGTTTCCTTGATTACTGGGCCAGTACAGGGGTGTCACAGGGTCATTGACCCAACCATGCATGCTGAGTACACTCTGGAGGTGCTTATACTGGTGCATGTAGTAGTGTGGCATTGGTCATTGCCACAGTCAGAATAAATGTTTGACAGTGAGAAACTCATTAGCTGTTACCTAATTAGCATGATTGCTATGTTAGAAACCTTGAAATTGTATGATATTAGCTGTGGTGTTCACTATGAGCCTCATCGTTCTATGTAAGATTGCTTATGAGCAACTAACTGAGTTTATTGAAAGTTTTAAAAAACAGAAAATTTAAATGCAGCTTTTGTGTTGTAACAGTAAGAATATTAGAAAATACTTGACATAGCATTCTTCTACGCCTCTTCCTCAGGCTGAGGAGTTTCCTTAAAATAAGTACTTGCACAGATTTTGTTTATGTTATTTTTTTAATGGTACATCCATGCTGACAGTGAGAGAAGGTGTATTACTTTGACTGTCTGTGTAGACTGCCATATCAGGGTACAGAGGATGATTTTATGGGATAGAGTGCAATGTATTTCTTATTGTTATGTGCGTGTAAATAATCCCCGCACACCTCTAGACCAAGCACAGAGGTGTTCAGTATGTATTTGCATGCTGCTGTCTGAGTGTATGTACACCTTTTTAACTCCTACAATATTTTATCTATTATGCATTGTCTAATGTGTCGGTTGTGGGAGATGGGGAGTTAGCTTATGTAGATATTAGTAGGTGATGATACACCTGGTGGGTGGTACTTGTAAGTAAGCAAGGCAAAAGTCACTTGCAAGTGGATGTGACTGGTTAGCAATGTGTTTTATGGTTGCCATTGAGGGAGGAAGGGGGACCTCACAGCTGAAGCTCACTGTATGCTCTGGCCTCAGTGTATTGCTGGGTGTATGCAAGGAGGGTATGGAATTAAAAGAAAACATTCCTCTACAGCAGTGTGATACTGCACAAAGTTCCTCAATCTTATTAATGGTAAAGGATATGGGATGGGATTTAGCTTTGTGGAGCTATGGTGGGTCCTATAGACACAGTGGGTGAGATGAGGATGTGGGAGCAGTGATGGTCAGCTGTGGGAAAGCAAAAAAAAAAAGTCTTCCTAAGTGATGCATGTGTATTATTTTCATGTTGGAAAACAATCTTGCTGATATCGTTATTGTGGAGTGGTTTTCAATGAAACATGAAATTATAAACACCTGATTTGTTGACCAACATGACTGACAACACAACTCCCCTTCACAACTGACAATACATCACTGACACAATGTTTAACACCCTCATACTTGGGATTCTTTCCCACACTTCACTTATTTAAGTGTACCTATCCCATATCTATCCTACCATGGAGAAAGAAGAAATGCTCTAAAAGAGCAAATAGATTGAATGGTCTAACTGAGATCATGCAGCCTGGCAAATGCATGCAGTAAATAACAACACTGGGGAATCAGGCTCGAGACTCAAATACCATCAAGTATATAACCAGGAGACAGAGGGAGAATGAAAGAACAATTGCATCTCCTAGAGTCTTGCAGTGTATTTTTAGTTTTGATTTGATAAATGGATAAGAGGAATGATCTTTAATAAAAGTGGAGGTAAATTCCTACAATTTTGGACCAAGGACTGAGAAACTATGGTATGTGCAGGAAGCCTAGTTTGGAGGGTTGGCGCAGAGGACCTGAGTGGTTAAGATTTTTAAGGTTGTATGTTGGTGCACCTCGAACTATTCTGGTGGCTAGTTGAGGCAGGGTCTCATTCTTGATATGTTTAATCATGAGAAGCAAATAGAAAGGCAGCACATTTTTTCACAGGTAGCCAGTTATCTTTTCAATGGATGTGGAAAAGTATTCATTTCTTGAGGAGGGAGTGATGATCCTGCAAATATCATTTGAGATAGTATTGAGTGAGTTGCAAGTAAAGAATCTTTCCTAGGTTGAGAAATGGACTGGAAGTCTGAGTGATTTCAGTGACTGTGTTTCTTAGAGGTTTTAGAATGGCATTTTCCACATATATGGCATAATATTAAGCATATAGCAAAGGCTGTAGATGTTACCCAATAGGGTTGTGATGGTGTCTCTGCTGAGATAAATAAACCAGTGGTGAAAGTTGCCTGTACAAGGAAAGCTATCACGCTTCATCTGTTTGAGCAGAGAGTGGATGTCCTTGATTGTAATAGTTCTGAAGTACAATAAAGGGATGAATGGAGGGGAAATGGGTTGTTATAGGCAGTTTGCAATTGGATGGAGCAAGGAATGAGAAGGTTACTGAAAGGAGAAAGGAAATCAGAAACAATAAATTGAGAGGATGTAGTTCATGTAGAGAATATTATTCCATTCTGTGTGATAATCAATGGGCCGGATTCACGAAGGCTTGCACGGAGTCTAAGAGTAGAGTAAGATTCCAGACAGCCAATATGTCTGCCGAGCGATCCAGGAACAGCTGGCAGGGGCGTGCATGAGAGCTCCTAAAACTGCTCTTGCACGGACAGTGTTATTTTATGCAAATTACCTCATTTGCTGCTGAAAGCTATGCAAATTAGGTAAATTTGCGATCCAGGAAACACTAACCTGTCCAAGTAAGAGTAGAGTAGAGTTACTTTCAGAAATATACTCCGTTGGTAATGGAGTACCGTTCTGCAAATAGCAAAACGGAGCTATGACAGCTCCAAATAAAAGATGCATCCAGTTGAGGAAGCACGCCAATGGCCAAATATAAGGCCATTGGCATTTTAATCTATTGCAAAATAATAAAAAATGTTTTTTTTCCCCGATTTCTGATGTTTAAGCATAGCGTAGCGCCGCACAAACGTGTGGCGCACTAAAAACCAGAAAATAAAAACAAAAAAGCCAAAAATAGGCATTTTATTAAAAAATATTCTTCTGCCATGCAGGTGAATGGCAGGCTGAAGACAACATGGCTACTGAGTAGTGGTTGCTAAGGGGGGAAGCTCAGTTTGTGAGATGTAACCAAGCATTAGTGGGCAATCCTATGCAAATGAGGATAAGGATAGTGAATCCCAATTTTTCCTGCCATGTAAACTATGTCCCTAGAGTGTAAGTGTAGGATTAGGGGAGTAGTAGAGTAGAAAATAGGTGACATCATGAAGGGGTATGTTTCAAAGACTGTAAACTTATTGGAGCAGAGTGGCATGTGTTTGCTGTGAGTTACCCAGGACTGGAAGAGGCGTGTCTACAGTTGTCTTAACTGAAACCCAGAAACCGAAGGTGTATGCCGTGGATATCATTAAAGTTTCTTACAAAGATGCTTACACTGTGTGCGCATGTGTGCGTGCCTCTAAACCCATCTAAGCCTGTGTGTGTGCCCGTGTAAGCCTGTGTAAGGCTGTCTAAGCCTGTGTGCGCGCGTGTGCACTCATGTACGCGTCTTTGCGCTTGTTTGCACGTCGCTGTCCCCTGTGGAAACAGAAAGGGAAAAGGAAGGAAAATAAGTAGTAGAAAGTTAACCAAGGAGAACTAGCAGAGCTGCCAGGTGAAATCCATCAGAATCAGCCAATTACACAAGCAGTACACTAGCCCAGCCCAGCCCAGCACTTAAAACTCTGCAAACAACATTGCCCCATGGTTTTTTCAGAAACACTGCAACACTGCAGTATACAAAGAGAAGTGAAAACTTAAAAAGCTTAACTGAGACAAAAAAATGTTAGGGGCTGCTATTGCTCTTATAAGGCAACATGTGCAAGATGCTGAGGGTGGTGCCATTGCGAATGCTGCTGAGCAACCCACAGTGAGGAGACGGAGAAGAGTGCACAGACCCAGGGTAACCTACCAGGGGCTACATGTGCTGGAGATAGTGGAGCGCTATAGAGTGGACAGAGACCTCCTGCAGCAAATTGTTGAGCTGTGCACGCCACGCCTCACACACAGAACCAACAGAGGGGAACCCATCCCAGTGGAAACCAAGGTATGTGTTGGTCTAAGAATACTAGCAACAGGTACCTTCCAGAGACCAACTGGTGATATGATGGGGATTTCACAGGCATCAGCACCCAGGGTACTGCACCAGTTCCTGAGTGCCATGTCAGCAGATGTCAGTGATCATGTATATTTCCCAATTCCCATGAAGTATTGGCCAGCAATATGTGTCTCTTCCAGCAAATAGCGTAATACCCTGAGATAGTGGGTGCAATTGACTGCATGCACATACACATCAAAGCACCAGCCGGTGAGCGGGGTAGGGCCTACATCAACCGCAAGGGCTTCCACTCCATCAACTGCCAGGTCATGTGCGATGCCCAGGGCATAATACTGAATGTGTGTGCTGGCTGCCCTGGAAGCTACCATGATTCCCATATCTGGCATCTAATGCAGCTGTAGCAGACATCTGCCAATGGGGACATCCCTGATGGTCACCTAGTGGGGAATGCTGGATACGCACTGGAGCCGTGGCTGATGACACCCATCAGAAATGCACACACACCTGAACAAGAACTCCATAATGAGGCACACGCACAAACACGAAATGTAATCGAGCGTGTGTTTGGGATGCTCAATTCACAGTTCCGGTGCCTGGACACATCTGGTGGAGCCTTGCAGTACTCATCAACTACATGTACCCAAATTGTCATGGTATGTGCCATGCTACACAATATGATCCTGCGAAAACAGCTGCAGCAGGAACAGCATGAGGCAGGGCCAAACAGCCCCCCACCATTGCCAAGGCCTGCACAGGCACATCGTGACTCAGAGGAGGAACAACCTGAGCCTGCCCCAGTAGGCAGAAGGAGGCGTGCCCAGTATGCCTTGGCCTTGGCAAAGAGGCAATGCATAGCACATACACTGGCTCAGTAGGAACTCTGGAAATTATACCTCTCTCTGACTTGCACATAAAATAAAAGGGGTGCCTAACTTGACACTACCTGTTTACACACATGTATAGGGAGTGTACTATGTGCATCCGACATAGGCAGCCCTGCCGCTCCACCTGAGGCATGATTGCCATGTTTTAAGCAATATAAAGCAGTGCTAGGCAGCTTTTATCACTAAATAGCATATGTAAACAAAATATCCCGTGCCAACTAGCGCAACGTTGGGCAACGTTGAGCAATGTTGGGCAAGGTCGGGCAAAGTTGAGCAAAGTCAGGTAAACATGCTCATATCTGCTTTACTGTTCCTTAAGCAGTCTGGTCTGCCCAGCATGAAAATCAAAAGCAGTGACAGGGCTCGAACCCAGGATACTGTACACTACAGTCACAGTACTGAACCACTAAGCCATGACAGCATTTCACTGGCACAGACACAGCAGGACAATTGTACACTAATGCAAACACAAAGAAATGCTGTAGCATGCCCCTAAAGAGGCATATGGGTAACCTCCTCCACAGGCTTATGCAGACAGAGAACAGCAGGCCAGGCGGTGTGATGTGGGTTGGGTAGGCTATGAAGTCGCAATCTAATATACGTGACAGTGGATGCCAAGATCTGTAGTACAGTAGTATGCCTCAAGCCAGTATGACAGGCAACAGTACAAACTGAAATGGAGTACCTTACATAGCAGTGCAGGCCTAGCAAATGTGCATAAGTGTCAGGTGAACCCCTCATCCTATGTACACCCACAGTAACAATCAGGTGTGCCCCTGGGTAGAAATGTACAAAGAATAGCTGCCCCCCCCCTATTTGTAGAAATGTTGATAAGTCTATGCAAAGTGTCTCATGGAAGCCCTGCAGGCACAACATGATCCCTGTTGATTTATGACACAAAGGTGAGCCCTGCTGTAAAAATACAACTTGATTTTCCACACACATATAGTATAAATGTCTATAGCGTGCGTGCTCGCACACTTCAACAAATGTAGTGGATTTCATTCAGCATCACACTGAAAGGTCATACTGGGCATGCTCACACACTTAAATAAACGAAGCAAATGTCAGGCAACAACATACTGAAAAGTCATACTAGGCATGCTCACACACTTAGGCTAAATATGGAGATGATAATAAGGGATCTATGGACAAATGTGGTTAGTCATCTCTACTTCCAGAAACACATTCACAAAGTGATCAGAAAATCATGCTATTTGTTCCTACAACCTGCCAAGGTCTGTGCATGCAGGTCAAAGGAGGTTCGCTCTACTCATCAGTCATCAGACCCATCAGAGACTACCACAACACACCTGCGATGAATCTGACTAGGCACCATCAGCAGCTGGAAAGACCACTGAAATACCTCAAAAGAGGATTACTGGCTTCAAACAGTTGCCCCATTCAACAAGACTGAATTTAACCCAATCTGTACTCTGTTGCATACTGTCTACTCAGGAGATCTCTGCACAACAGACAGGTCCATGTCATGGCAACACTCATATCTGTTCTGAGTTACAGCTCAATGGCACTAAATATACAGACACAACTGACATTGCCAACATCCTGGCAGATAGGATCAGTGTAAACTTTACCCCCCTCTCACCCATGAAAGAGCACATCACTATAATGGAAGACTGCAAAGTTGCTGTCATCACGGCTGCACAGGTAAAAAACACTCTTCAAAGCCAGTATCACAGCAGCCATAGGACCAGATAACTTTCCAGGCTAGGTTCTACACAAACCACAGAACAAACAGGCACCACACTGATGTACCATGTTAAGTCATAGCCATACCTCAGGCTTTGTGCCAGCTAAATGGTGCACAACGACGGTTATCCCAATACACAAGGGTGGAGACACCACAGACCCCAGGAACTAGCACCCCATTAGCCTGATGAGCCTCCCCTTCAAGGCCATGGAATGTATCATCATACAACTTATAAAAAAATACATTTGTAATCCCCAAACTCTGGACCACAACCATGTTGGGTTTGTAAAATGCAGATCATGTCTCCTAAATCGAATAGATGACATTGAAGCAGTCACCAGAACCGTAGACAAGGGTAAGGTGGTTCGCACAGCCTATGTAGATCCTACCATGGCTTACAACACCACCCCACACTCTGTAAATCTAGATAAACCCACTAAACGAGGCATAAATTGCTATGTCACAAGATGGGTTGCCAACAGGCTTACTGACAGAACACACAGTGTGAAAGTAGGATACTCCATGTATGACTTTGGACCAGTGACGAGTGCAGTACCACAGGCTCCAGTCCTGGGTCTTGTCCTGTTTAATATCTACTTCCCAAACTTTAACATGGAAGGTCTGTGGCTACTGAAGTTTCCAGATGACTGAAAACTAGGAGCCATAATTGTAAACACTAAAGATGTGGACATCCTAGAAAAGGGCCTCACTGAGTCAGATGGCTGTTGTCAAAGTCATGGGCTCAAGCTCAATGCCAAAAAGTGCATTGTCACCCCCTTTGTTAAAAACTCTGTAGCTATGAACTACAACATAGGCGGTAGTATACTTAACACTGAAAGTGTGACAAGAGACCTTGGGTCACAGGTGGACAGTGGACACAACTGTGATAATCACATCCCCACAGTAGTCAGAAAATCCTCCTATGTGCCACACCTCATCACAAAAGGTGTCTCATGCAGAATAGAAGAGGACATTGTTCCCCTCTACACATCACTCACTAGAACCATAATAGAGTATAATGCCCCTTTTGCTATGTACCTCACAAGACAACTACAACAACTGGAAAACCTGCAGGAATACCTCACAAAGAGCATTAGCGGCCTGAAATGCATGCCATACATAGACCATCTCAAAATGCTCCAGCCGTACTCCCTTGCATATCACCTACTCAGAGGTGTTCTCTGCCTAACATACAAAGCTATGTCAAACACTGAGCTGTTGGATATGCTCCATGTAAAACACTCACATTCCTTCTGATCTTCAGACCCAAAACCATGAGTGAAATACCAAAGGAAGGGGTGCATCCATTTACCTTATGGATACCCACACCTTCAGGTTAGTGGCACAGCATGAGGCCTTGGAGACCATGCAAGTGCAACTAAACTTGGGCAAAGCTGCTTATCAGATTGCAGCCTGCTACAGATCACCTACCTTGTCTCAGGAACCTCACTCAGTATTCCTGAGAACAGTGGAAAATACAAAGGTCCTATCAAACACCATTATACGAGGAGATTACAACCAGCCAAACAATGAGTGGGAGAATTACTCATGTACAACGTTCTTTGCCCAATGTTTCCTAGAGTTTAAAAACTCTAACACCCTGGAACAGCTGGTCACCACGCCCACTAGAGGTGACAACATACTGGACCTGATCATCACCAACATGGGGTACCAGTGTACCACAACAGAGATAAACCCCTCGCTGGTAATATCAGATTATAAAGTAATCACGCTGGACATCCACATCCTGCCACCCCCCCCCCCAGCCAATGAAACCACTGTGAAAACATTTTCAAAAGGAAACTGCACACTTCCCAAGACCAAAGTGGAAAGTTCCAAAGCCCCCTTGCTATAGGCTAATGCTATACAATCTGCTGAATCATTTACAAGTGCATACTATGAGCATCTACAGGGATGCATTGATTGAGACATCCCAAATAAAACAAAGATGCACTCCTCCAAAAATAAGAAACCAATCTGGTGGTCGTCACCCATAAATAAGCTAGACAACAGCAGTAGGAAACGAACACGATAGAGCAAACTTCACAAAAGGAAAGGCATCACTGATCATTATTAGGAAGAAACAATGATCTCTCATAAAATAATCCAAGGCCAGTTTCTAAAGACAAATTGCCAAGGAATGTGAGAATAACAACCACAAAGCCTTCATTAGCTATACCAAACAGGCAGGTGGCAACTTCCAAATATGCTGTCAGCTACTGAAAAATGGCAAGAAATACACTGAACCAACTTACATTTCCCACATCCTAGGGGACAAGTTCAATGCAATCTCCCCCCATCACCCCCAAAAGGGCCTGTGTCCATCCCAGAAGAATGCAGAGCCCCAGACTTCATGGACATGCAGGCAAAGACAGCCCTCTCCAAAGCTAAGAACACAGCATCAATGGGACTGGATGGTGTCCCAGGCTGCGTCTTACACCAGCCCCAAAAGGAACTACACCCTCACCTGCATTCCCTGTCCAGACTCAATCGTACCACAGGCTGTGTACCCAAAGAATGGCATACACCAACAGTCATCCAGCTCCACAAAGGGGGTGCCACAACAGAACCTGGAAACCATTATCCTATAGGTCTACTCAGCCTGGTCTGCACAGTTATGGAGCAAATTATCATGGAACCCATAAATAGAGACATTGGGGACCTCCAGACACTGGACTCTACCAAACTTGGCCTTGTTAAAGGCAGATCCTGCCTCCTAAACCTAGTTGACTTATTTGAAGCAGTTACCAAGGACATAGGTGGAGGTGAATGTAGTCCACACAGCACACCTGGACCTCTCTAAGGACTTTCTACACCATTCCCCACTTTGTCATCATGGACAAGCTTACCAGCTTGAACATTAACAGCTATGTCCCAGGATGGGTGGCCAAGTGGCTCACAGATCAAACACACATGTTCAGGGTTGTGGGTGCCATGTCTGACTCTAAACCAGTCACAAATGGCATCACACAGGTCTTGGTCCTGGGACCCCACCTGTTCAGTAGATACTGCTCAGAGGTACAGGTAAGCACAGGAGGAGTATGGCTGAACAGGTTTGCAGATGACTGCTAACTATGGTCCATAATCGGCTCTATGGCTGATGCAGACATCCTCCAGAAGGGTCTTACAGAGACAGATACCTGGTGTCAAAACAATGCCCTCAAGCAGAATGCCAAAGAATGCATAGTCATCCCCTTTGGATAAAACAAACTGCACACAAATTACCACATAGGTGGTAATCCAGTATGTACGGAGAAAGTCATTATGGCCCTGGGGACACAGGTAGATAGTAAACTTTCCTTTGATGATCACATGGCCAAAGTGCTTAGACATTCCTTCTATGTAGCCCACCTAATGTCACCTAATGTAACCCACTTTGTCTAGTCTGATGCCGTCACCATCCTACAAATATACCTGTGGAAAGGGGAAACTCACAGTAATGTGTATAGCATGTCATATAAATACGTACTCCTGTAGTATCATAAAGTAGTTAAGTAGGGATTTGAATCCTGCACTTGACAAGTGGTGTTTGTGTGTGATCTCCTTGGAAAAGAGCAACTGTTTTGGAGAGTAGTAGAACACCTTAAAAGTGGTATACTTATCTTTGTCAAGTCTGATGATGTCACCATCCTACAAATATACCTGTGGAAAAAAGACCACCCAGTAATGTGTATAGTGCATTGTGTTAATGCGTACTCCTCTAGTATCATGATGTAGTTAGGTAGTGGCTTGAATCCTGCACTTGACAACTGTGTGTGTGTGTTTGTGTGTAATCACTTTGGAGAGGAGCAACCTTTTAGGAGAGTAGTAGAACAGCTTAAAAGTGGTATACTTATCTTTGTCAAGTCTGATGTTGTCACCAACCTACAAATACAGCTGTGCAAAAGAGCCCTCTCAGTAATGTCTATAGCGTGTTGTGTTAATGCGTACTCCTCTAGTATCATGAAGTAATTAGGTAGGGGTTTGAATCCTGCAGTTGACAAGTGTGTGTTCGTGTGTGATCTCCTTGGAGAGGAGCAAACTTTTTGGAGAGTAGTAAAACACCATAAAGGTGGTATACTAATCTTTGTCAAGTCTGATGATGTCACCATCCCACACATATACCTGTGGAAAAGAGAACTCCTAGTAATGTCTATATTGCATCGTGTTAATGCGTACTCCTCTAGTATCATGAAGTAGTTAGGTAGGGGTTTGAATCCTGCATTTGGTGAGTGCGTGTGTGTGCTCTATGTGTGTGACACTGTTGGTCAGTGTGTTGTCGATTTTGCTTGTATAACATATCAGTATGACAACAGTATGTGCATTGCACATGTCAGGTAGCTGTGTGGCAAATACATATACGTACATGTGATGTCAATTATTTCATAGGTGGGAACCCTGCTTTCTCCATGAACACATCTGTCATCTTTGCCAGAGTGTGCTGCTTTCCAGACCTTAGATCACATCTGTATGCTTGTGACAAGGCCAGCCACTGCAGAGATCCCTGGCCTAGGTCATCCGTGTCACACACACTCATTACGGTTTCTATTGAATTGTGTGAGTGAGAGTTTATGGCTGAGGTATATTACACATCTGTTCAAATGCAGCAAAGTCTGTCAATGATGGCTATTCATTATAGGTGTACAACAACCTTTTTGGATATGCATGCAGACCCCTTATTGATTATGTGATCCAGCGAGGTATTTCTAAATACCTTTGGAAATGTGATTACCAAAGTAGAGATGATGTAACACTTGGCTGCATGTACACATCAGTACCTGTTCAACATGTTGGTGGCTACTACCCATGTGGTACTGTGGGGATACTATGTTTCATAAAGGTGGATGACTATGCTCTAGTTGGCTTATAGCTTTACAGCATGGGTTTGACAACAGGTATCTGTATGATACCCTTGTGGAGGATGTGTGTGTCATCTGGAGAATGCATTATAGGCCACAGTATGTATTTCCAGACGTGGACGGACATATCCCTACTGTGATTGCTTGTACCTAAGAGAGCTATATGGCAAACAGGAGTGGTCTCAGGAATGGGTGCAGGTGAATACCACTGGTTACTGGCATAGTATAGTACCTGAAGGATCCAAATGTTACTGTGTGTCTGTTGTCAAGACATCATCTAACGATTGTTTATGGTCAGTCTGTTGAGGTTATGTATACTACCAGAATGCAAAACAATGACAGATAGTAACAGTATCACCCACAGCACAGTGTCAAACCATGTCATACACACATGTGTACTCAAGTTCCAAAATGTGTGTAGTACAATGCATACTGGCCACCAATAGAAACTATGGAGTGTTACTGTGTAACACAGGGCATGTCACCCTGCCCATGTGTCCACTATGCACGTACATGCAGACAGTGCACCTCCACCATGTTCACAAATGTACACCTGCAAATCTGTGCTACACACATCCCACACATACTGTCCACTCTCTAACACATGCTGCCAATACTACACACATCAGCCAAGTGGCACGTGGGTGGACAATACACTATTGGAGCTAACACTGGTGTAAACAATACTACATTGACAATCATACCTTTAATGCATCATACCTGCTCAGCTACACCTTCAAGGATATCATTACACTCTACTGCTGACAACATGCTAACATTGCTATACTGCTGTAAAGTCACCCTGTGCATCAACACCATGGTAGCCTGTTCCTGCATCAATGTTACAGATGACAGGAGGTGGCACAGGTTTCATCATATGCACAGGGTGTTGTTGGTTTGCCAGAGGCCTACATTGAGCCATACAATCAACATGTATGTGTGTGCGTGTGTGTGTGAGGGCCACGAGTACTGCTATGGGCCAATGTTGATGTAATGTGTGTGGGTATGTGTTAGCCCTAGATGTCTGTTTTATGTGTGTGTGTGTGTGTGTGTGTGTGTGTGTGTGTGTGTGTGTGTGTGTGTGTGTGTGTGTGTGTGTGTGTCTGCATGCACACAGTTCCACCATGTGGCTGCCATATATGGGGATTTGAGGGACAGCCACAGACTGAACCTGCCAGGCATTACAGATCACCATCTCTGGCCATGGACACGGTACCTGTGCCTGGCAGGTGTGCTACTGACAGTATCAGGTACTAAGCCAGACTGAGTACTATCCTCAGAGGTGGACAGATATACACTGGACCCAGGTCTCTGCTGGGAATCTCCAGAGCCATGTGCACGTGGTCTTCTAGAACGGTCTATGGACAGCCCACCCCCAACATTGCTGGGGCTGGTACTGGCACTACGGGAGCGGCTGTGGCTTGAGGGATATCCGCAGTGACTGCCAGCTGCTGATGTTGCTGGCATATGTCCACGTCAACGTCTCAACCGTCCCGCACTGTACTGACACATGGACATGACATTGCAGAGGACATCTAATGTCTCACCCCGTCTATCAGTGACCTCAGTGTAATTACGGATGGCACCTGCTAGGTCACGGATACTGTCAATTACAGCAGGGCTATGTGCCCTCTGTGCCCTTAGTTCCTGTCTGGTGTACTGTTCCATACGTGCCAGTGCCTCCATGACAGCCTGGATCATGCGTGAGGTTGTAAGACCTGTGGCACGTCTGCCAGGAGCATGATGAGCAGCACTGCTCTGGCGAAAACCCCTGGACATCTGCCTATGTGGTACCTTTCCAGACATCTGGGTATGGCTGCTGTGTTGGGATGCATGTGCCATAGATACCACACTGTCCTGGCCAATGCTGACTGCACACTGTCCCTCAGCTAAGGGCATTGATGATGGATGTATTGGCAGTATGACTGTGTGCATGGATGGGGTGGAAACTTGTGTTCTGTCGATTGGTGGCCCAACAACAGACCCTGGCAAACATGCCTATGCCTCAACACACCTAACCTCATGATCACTATTTTGGTCAGTGACATCAGGATCCCTGCTGCAGTGAACCGACCCAACCTCAGCATCTGTGAGAGGAAGACAGGAAACACACTTTACGACCTGTACATGATGTCGGAACACATGCACACATACACACATGCACACATGAACACATGCACACATGCACACATGAACACATGCACGCATGAAAACATGAACACATGCACACATGCACGCATGAACACATGCACACATACACACATGAGCACATGTACGCATGCACACATGCACACATGGACACATGGACTCATGCACACATGAACACATGCACACATGCACACAAATACACTTCTCACTTAAACAGATACACACACACACACACACACACACACACACACACACACACACACACACACACACACACACACACACACCACCAGCAATCCAGAACATACTCAATAGCGGTTGATGGTGGGGTAAAGTATCACAAGCCAAATAGTCATATCACACGTGTCACCATGCAGGACGTGTGTTGCTCAACAGCATGCAGTGTGGGTCTAGACAGCCCTTGCTATTAACAGTATACATGGCTCTGATGCATGTGTGTTGTTGTTCAGTGACTGGCCTCACCCTGGAACGCAATGTGTACATGGACACAACATTGCTGTGCAAGTATTGAAAGCTTTGCAATGTCCTTTGCACCATCACTCACAGGTATACATACCATGGTTGCATGTGTACCTGTGTGTCACATAGATATCCATTTCTGATTAGAGTGTCTGTGTCTTTAGCAGATAATTGTGGCCACAGGTTTAGCACATGCATGCTATGTATACACACAGGATGAGTGGTGCATGTATACATGATGGAATACCATTGCTCAACATAGCCATTGTACAGTGGTTATGGTGAGTGTAGGACATATTGTGTACATGCCAGTGCCAGCCATGACATGGCATGCTACAACACAACTGCAACATTAAACTTCACATATACGCAATGTGTATAATGTGACCTATACACTCCATAGCATTACAAGACATATATGTGTCACTTTGTACAAATGGTGATTGCTATGCATATTGTGTCTAAGTGCATATGTTTGCACACACACAACAGTGAGGTGCATAGCAATGAATGCTATGTGTAGTACTGTGGTTACTGTAACTGGATGGGGTGTAGTACCATGAGCCATCATCATGCAGCATCATGTGGTCACTCAAGGCTACTAATGTGTGCCAGACTGGCACCTAGCATGCTGTACCTGAACTGCAGTACCATGGCTACATTCACCATTTCACAACCAGTTGTTACATGGGTTTGTAAGGTGCCCAATAGGGAGCATTGCCTAACATGAATGTGTTATGTGCTGCAGAGTGTCGCACAGGCCCATGAGAGGCCCCTACCCTCAGGTATATTATGTGTGCTGTGTGGATGACATTTGGGATACTGGAGTATGACCTTACAGCGGGTGTCTGAATACGCCATGTGTAGCATATTAACGTGTACTGCATATGACAATGTTGTGTATGTTGTGTGCGTGTGTATCGACTCTGCCTATCCAATGTCCACTACAGTTTTGCCACAATTGTGTGGGATGCTGTGTGCATTGCATGTGTTTGAGGCAGCTACACACATTACTGGGATGTGCATAGTCTCACAGCAAACATGCACAGCATGCATTATGCGTAGGTGTGTTACGTGTACATGTCCTACACCTCACCTATCACATGCACATATATCATGTAATATTAAATGTAGAACACACTCACCAGCATGGGTCTGCTGCCTTGCTGTCACACCAGAGTGACCTACAAGGATAGGAGACAGTTTGTCAGTGGCAACAACTGTGGTATTGCTACTGTGGGTTTGCAATCTTACAGTAGTACAATGGTTGACAGTCAAAGGCCTACAGATTATGTTCAGAATTATCAGTATTGCACAACACCAGGCTCCACATCTTTTAACTACACAATACATGTCTCACATATGCATGATCTACCAATAGACGTAACAGTAGTCTACATATATGCCATGTTACCTGCACGCTCCACGTCAACTCGATGGGTGGCTCCGACCTCCATGATGATACATGTTTGCTGTTGTTGTTGTTGGCCAGGAGCTGCCAGACTGAGGAGCAGCTCCTCCACTCTGGTGAGGGGGGGATGGATGGCTACCCCACCACCTGTGGCAAGCTGTTTTCTACGGACATCAGACGCATGCTGCCGGACATGTCTAAGTAAATCACTGCAGTGATGGTGTACAAGCTCATATGTCCAGTTATGCATGCCTATGTCATTTACCCAACGGACAACATCTTGCCACAGTGCAGTCCGCTCATGCTGGTCTTGGCTGGTTCTTGAGAACAGCAGGGCGTAGTGCTGAACCAGGCTGGCTGTGATCTGCTCATCCTCAGCTGGGCTATATGTCGGATTGCGATGGTGAGCCATGACCCTGGAAGACAATGAAACAATATGTGTAAGCAAGTCATGTGGCACACTTAACTTTCTAAAGTACAGATATCACTGAACTGCCATATATAGCAACCTATTGGCTGTCACAGGATATACACTTTCAATACCACATATCAGTGCTCATACCACAACTGCCTGACAGTGCCTGGCATGCTCTATATATCAAACCATGTTCTGCACAGCAACAAAGGGAAACCAGTATGTAAGACTATACAACAGTACATGTCACACTGTATGTGACACAGTGCACCACCTAGCCACAGGAGGTATATATCAAGGTAAAGCATAAAGAAATATGTCATCCATTGCAATGATTCTAAAGTCCAGTTAAAGTATTACCAGTATACCACACTAGTTGTTGGTGGCAAACCCCTGCCTAACATATGTGCACATTCGTTAGTATAGGTGGCATACTGCTGTACTAGACTATACATGTTGCTAGATATGCACTTATATCCTGTAACACACATATGACTGAGGGCATGTTACAGGCATACCCACACACACACATCACACATACATACAAGACACAAAGGTATGGCAACCCAGATGAGCTTTACCTGTGTACCATACAGTACTGTATGTCTCTACTTACAAAACTTTATGCCTGAGTTATGTAATCTGTGAGGACTACAGGGAACACACATAACAGTGTTTCTAAGCAATGTGGACATACACCATACTGTGCTGTTTAGGCATACAGCTTCAGGTAGTACTATAGTTCATACAGGATTTGGATTCACCAGCAATACCAGTCAATAAGCATACATGTACTGCTTTAGCCTACAATGGCACACCCCAGTCCACACCAAGGGACTACGTCAGACCGTATGCCATACTGCTTTTTCTGCCTAGCAATAGCATACACATCTTTTGCTGGGATCAGAGCTAGAACACAAAATAGCATGATGGAAACAGTTTTACAATAAGCTATCACATATTTACAGAACCTCAACACATTCACTAACACATTCACCATCACACTCAGTCAACCCCACATAGCAATTATTGCAACAAGTACATATGGGTGTGTATCGGTTCATATGTAGGTAATAGGCTACTGGCCCTAGGGCCTATAGAGGCCCAGCCATACGCTACCCTGGCCTTTGACACACATGTAATCTAATTTCATGTGCCCCTGTCCAGCAAAGCCACAGAGGTGATTCCTGGTGTGTATTTCCTATCTCCCATCCAATCATCAGGATTATTCCTGTCGACTGCTAATGATCAGCTTGGTTTGCTATTGATAGGTGGTTTGTTCCAGAGTATGGGATGTCTCTGAGATTGGAATCTATCCCTCCAGCATGTTGTGTATTGAGGTGACAAGGTTTAGGTCCCTGGAGCGTGTAGTTTGTAGGGATTGTGATCTGTTTATGTGGAGCATGTCCAACAGCTCTGGGTTTGACATAGCTTGGTATGTTAGGCAGAGGTCACCTCTGGGTAGGCAGTATGCAACACAGCCTAGCTGTGGTTTTGTCAGATGGTCTGCATAGGGCATCTGTTTGAGGCCGGTATTCCTCTTTGCGAGGTATGTCTGTGGCCTTTCCAGTTGCTGTAGATGTCTTGTGAAGTACATACCACATGAGACATTGTACTCTATAATGGGTTTTATGTGTGATGGGTAGAGGGGAACACTGACCTATATTTCCCTGGATGACACACATTTTGTGATGAGGTGTGCCATGTAGACACATTACATGACTAGTGTGGCACTGTGATTATCAAAGGGGAGATTACTGTCCACCTGTGTCCCATGGTCTCTTATCACACTTTCGGTGTTAAGTAGACTACCACCTATGTGGTAGTTCATGGGTACGGAGTTTTTGCCAGAAGGGATGCTAATGCAGTTTCAATATTGAGCTTGAGTCCATGGTTTTGTCACCAGGCATCTGTTGCAGTAAATATGACCCTGTCTCTCACTCTCTCTCTTTATATATATGTATATATATATATATATATATATATATATATATATATATATATATATATATATATATATTTATACACATGCATATAAACATCCATTGGTGTACATATAGATATACATATAGGCACATATACAGTCCACCTTTCATGGTGGGAATATCAATTATGCAAAGGTTGTGAGGTATACTGTTATGTAATAATATTGCACAGTGATGTTCGGAATGCATTGAAGGTGTTCTCAGCCCATGTAGCTTTAGCAGGCCTCACTGGCTGCAAAACTGCAAACCTGACAAATCATACCCACAGCGTTTAACCACCACATGTCATATACCAGCACTGTATGCTGTCTTGTTTGCCACACACTACAACCTACATAGAAATATGCACATAACAACCTTCACCAACATATATATGTCCACCCTTCACAAACAGTTGCAGTATGTCCCTTGCTCTATGCACATGTACAGATGCTAATATATCTGACACAGACAGATCTCTCCATATGTGTGTGCCATACACACACAAGGTCCACACTGTTGTAAGTCCGTGGACCTCACGGCTGACCTGCTGGGCCTTGCTGCAACATGAACAGGTGTCACATATGAGCACACAGTAACATTAGAGGGTGTATATATAGCTGCAAATGCTAGATTAGCATACTAGCCTGGTACAGCTGTTGCCAATGCTAAGCTACACGTTAATATGACTATCATGCATTTGTTACTCTGTCACATCCATGTTTATATAACTGTATGCGCTACTCCCCCAAACAGCCATTGTACACACTACTGTACAGAACACAGATAACATGGATCAGATGTTTGACATTTAATGCTGAACTACATATGTCACAGTCATATCCCACTGCACACAGCTACACTCTGATTTCTCCATGGCAGTAGTTATTCAGGGCATCTGTGCATAGATATGTACTGCTGCCACATATGGATAATTCAAAGTATGTAGAGTACTCTTCAAAAACATCTACTACATGCCAGTAAATACATATCTGTTATCTACCTTTTCTTTGTATGCGTTTGTATTTGTCAGTTCCGTGTGTTTTGTATTTTTTTTATTTATATCTTAATTTGTTTTTAATATATATATATTTTTTTAATATCTTATTTTTTTGCTGTTGCTGTTGCTGTTGTCGGTGTCTGTCTGTCTGTCTGTGTCTCTGTGTCTGTCTGTCTGTCTCTCTGTCTCTCTTTCTCTCCGTGGCTGCAATGAAATGATTGCATGTGTGGACAGCAAGTACAGCCTGCTTTTATAGGTATTTGCACATGTGCATGTGATGGCCTCTGCACCAATTGGTGGCCACCATTTGGTAATTGCATGCAGCCTGCTGTGTGGTAATTGCAGTACTCACTGTCATAGCAACCCAATGCTATAAATTGCTAGGTCAGGTAGGCTTAGCTCTTTCACCTTTCCAAAGTGGGGCCCATGCTTGTTAGCTGTGGACACCGTTGTGTAAGTCAGAAAATTGGTATACTTCTTATATCTGAAGCTAGGGGTGTAGCCAGTGATTTGAATGTTGTACTCAGACCTGAATTTTTCCACTTCCAGTACACAGATGTCAGTGTAGATTTGTACTCACCCCTACAAATGCTAACACAAGATACAGGGGAGTATGCAGTTTCTTTTCTACTTATACATTTAGCTGCCATACATACGTAGTTATTGAGATGTATTCATTTGGCACATGAACTGTTTGTGAACTGCTATACTGTGAATATTAATGTACTCACTTCTGCACAGTTGGTGCTTTTTTATTGTTGACATTAGCACAGGATGCTCATGAAAACTGGACAATTCCAGTACTGAGTATGCCTACCTACATCCTTGCTGGACCCTGAACACACAGGTATTTTGTACATTTGGGTAGGGATTGTCATGCTATGATACTGTGTGGGGGTTGTAAAGTGCTGCTATAACATTATTTACTGCGAGAATGCCTGGTTCTGTTAGCACAGTCATGTAATGCAATTCCACAACAATTGCTGGTAAAGTTCCACAGAACAGGTTTTGTATTATGGCATTCCTATCTTTCATTTACATTCACTCATTCTGATGCATGATATATATATATTTCAGCAACAGCCTGCTGTATATCTACTGTGGCTTAGTGGTACTTCATGCAGTCTAGTGTGTCCACGGTTCAAGACTGACAGTGGTGTTTTATTTTGCTGCTGAGCAGAACAAGGGCCCTCACATGCAGGGTTACAAAGGCACTTTAAAGCAGTTGTAAGCAGGTTTCCGCAGGTTTGCGCAAAGCTTAGCAATACTTAGCTAAGCACACACAAGCGCACACTTGTGCAAACCCGCTAACTACTGCTTAAAAGTGCTTACTCCCGCTAACCCTCGCACTCATTTCTTTGAAAGAAAAGAAAATGGAGAGATAGGAAAGTGGTGAAAAAGGGGTTCAAAGAGGGAAAGACCATTGGGAAAACAGCTTGGGATGTGCAGGACAGGTGTAGGAAGGTCCATAGCTGCCCATTTCTTTAACAGCAACAGCTGTGCATATGCTAGAAATTTGGAGGGAAATTTGAAACCTTCCACCCCTGAGAGAGGGGTGAGGACAACAAAGTACGCTGTACTGCCAATTAAATATAAGTCTATGTGTCCAGAAGACATGTGTGCAAAATGGGCAGCTATGTATGAGGCGTAATTTTTTTGTGGGAGCAGATTGCCCTTTTTATTTTTTCAGGTGAGAGTGGAATGTGGAGTAAGGGAAGTAGGTATATTTGGGGAGGTAGGTTGGGGAGATAAACAGACAAGACAAACAAGATGCATACATGGGGTGGGTGAACACCATTGACGGGGAAGGATGTTTGGAAATCACAAGCCCATGAGCCCGCAGATGGCAACAGTGGAACTGAGATCCCCACCCATGGGCAGTCACCACTGCACCTTCACAGCCCAAGGGTGGCTGTGCTGGGGACTGCGTAGGAGGGGCAGGCTCACCTGTGAGTCATGCCACTCATGCCTCTAGCTGGCATAGAGGATCAGAGACTGAACGCTCGATCTCCCTCCGCTCCACAGCCCGAACCGTTCGGAGGGTGATAGGTGGCCCTCCTCTGGCCACGCTTGCATAGGGGGATGAGCCCCATCTCCTGCAGCACTTCCACATGAAGGTGGCACAGGGCCAATGGAGGATGAGGTCCCGGGCTGGGCACCGGACCCGCTGATGCCAGGTACCATCGCCAGCTGAGGTGGGACAGGTGGGTCTGCTGGGACCAGCCTTCTCATACGTTCTATGTTTAGGAGGATTTAATGACAATATGGTTTAGTAACAGCCAACAGCATTCCAAAGTAGTTGTAACAGCATGCAGTAGTATTTCCATTAACCCAACACACCAGAGTTCCAACAGTTGAACAGCAAGCATAACACATGCATATATAGAACAACAGTGGACATTCCAACAGCATGCAGGATTGATTGGTAACAACAGGCCACCAAGATTGTGGTATGTGAACAGGGCACATGCATCAAAGTAAATGCAGATATTTATAAACCAATAGGACATATGTCACAACAAATGTTTTGAGATTAGACATACCCATTGAGGTGTGGAATTGCATTGATTATGCACATACAGCAGGGTGTAAAAACATACCTCTATTAACAACTTATATATACTTATAGTTTACACTACATTCCTATTGACTGCAGTTATATATCCCCTACATGTATTATTACACTAGGCAATGTCCGTAGGTTCATAGGTTCATAGGTTGGTACTAGGCTATCGGCCCTAAGGCCAATGCAAGCCTAGCCATAAAAATTCCCTGGAAATTTTTTCCCACAATATTTACTTCTCTGGGCCGCTGTCTAGCAGGGCGACTGACATGATCCCCAGGGTGAATTTCCTATCACCCATCCAATCATCAAGGTTCCTTTTGAAGAGGGCCAATGAGGTGGTCTGCTTGACATGTATGGGCAGTCTATTCCAGAGTATGGGGAGTCTCTGGGTCAGGAACCTATCCCTCCAGCATGTTTTGTTCATTGTGATGATAAGGTTTAGATCCCTGGAGTGTGTGGCTTTGAGGGATTGGGATTTCTTTTAGTGGAGCATGTCCAACAGCTCAGGATTTGACATGGCCTTGTATGTTAAGCAGAGATCACCTCTGAGTAGACGATAGGCCACAGAGTATAGCTGGAGTTTTTTTAGACGGTAAGCATATGGCATCTGCTATAGGCCTGTAATTCTTTTAGTGAGGTATTTCTGTGGCCTCTCCAGCTGTTGCAGATGTCTTGTGAGGTACATACCAAATGGGGCATTATACTCTATAATGGGTCTAATGAGGGATGAGTACAGTGGGACAATGACCAACTTTTTTCTGGATGAAAAGCCCTGAGTGATGAGGTGTGCCACATAGAAGGATTTCCTGACTGTTGTGGCGATGTGGTTATCGAAAGTGAGACCACTGTTCACTTGTTTCCCTAAGTCTCTCATCACACTTTCGATGTTTAGTGTCCTGCCACCTATGTGGTAGTTCATGGGTACATGTTTTTTTTCCAAAAGGGATAACTATACATTTCTTGGCATTAAGCTTGAGCCCATGGCTCTGGCACCAGGCATCTGTTTCTGTAAGGCCCTTTTGTAGAATATCCACATCATTTGGGGATTCAATAATAGCTCCCAGTTTGCAGTCATCTGCAAACTTTGTTAGCCAGAGTCCCTTAGTGTTGGCCTGTACTTCAGAGAAGTAGATGCCAAACAAGAGTGGTCCCAGGACTGAACCCTGAGGTACTCCACTTGTCACTTGTCTGGAGCTGGATTTGGAGTCGACTGCTTTTACAGTCTGGGTTGTCAGAAAGCCAGTTGGCAACCCATCGAGTGATGTAGGGATTTATGCCCAGCTTAGTAAGTTTATCTATGATTCCAGAGTGGGGGATGGTGTCGAAGGCCTTGGCAAGGTCCAGATAGGCAGTGTGGACCACCTTACCCTCATCCACAGCTCTGGAGTCTGATTTGAAGAAGTCAATCAGATTCAGGAGGCAAGATCAGCGCTTCACAAACCCAAACTGGGTGGAGTCCAGTGTTTGAAGGTTGCCAATGTCTTTGCTTATAATTTCCATGATAATGTGTTCCATGCCCTTGCAGATCAGGCTTGTCAGACTGATGGGACGGTAGTTCCCGGGATCTGGGGTGGATCCTCCCTTGTGGAGCGGGATAGCTGTAGCTGTGCTCCACTCAGTGGGCACGGAGCCTGAGGTGAGGCTATGATTAAACATGACACTTAGGTGGGTTGCCAGATATTTTTGTAGTTCTTGTAGTACACAGCCTGGGATGTCATCTGGTCCCATGGATGCTGTATTCTTAGCTTTGGAGAGTGTTGTTTCTACCTGTGTGGCTGTGATTATCGGAATTTGGCCATCTTTTGGTATTGAGATGGTCCCTTTAGGGGGTGAGAGGGGGGGTGAAGTTGGCACTAAATCAATCTGCCAGGATATTGGCAATATCCTTGGGATCAGTTTATTTAATGCCATTCTGTTGTAGCTCAGAGCAGATCTGAGCATTGCCATTTAGATTCTTGACATAACTATAGAATGGCTTGTGGTTGTCTTTGGAATCTTCGGCAATTTTATTTTTGTAACTAGCTTTTGAGGATTTTATGAAGGATCTCAGCTTCTTACTGAGGCTGGTGAGGGATTTTTTTTGCATTCTGGGATTTTCCTCTTTTCGGCAACAGTTTCTTCCTTCTGTTGTATAGTTTGTTTATAGCAGGGGACTACCAGATTGGCTTTCTTTTTTTGGAGAAGAGCATCTTGGTTCTATTTGAGATGGCATGATTCATGCACAAGTGGATGTGCTCGTACAGTGCCTTAGTGTAGGATTCTGCAGTCGAACTTCCAGACCCTGTCTGCGTGGGTGTTGTGAAGTTTGTCACTTTTGACTTCAGTAGCATGAAGTTGGTTTTGGAGAAGTTTTTTAAGGAGGTTTCCTTACTGGGGGGTGGGAGTGGGATGTGGATGTCAAGAATGATTTGCTTATAGTCAGACCTGACCAATGAGGGGTTGCCCACTGGTGTGGAGCATCTATCTCCCATGCTGGTAATGACTAGGTCTAGGATATTTGATCCCCTGGTGTTACAATGTATTAGTTGATCCAGGGCGTTGGAATTTATGAATTCCAAGAACCGTTGGGAAAAGGAGTTGGTACCCGAGTAGCTTTCCCAATTAATGGCAGATTGTTAAATTGTGAAATGGGTTTTGCTAGTTCTTTATATACCTGACCTGTATCTGACATACAAACTGTCCAGGATGCAGATGTTACTGCTACATATTTATATATTTCATTTATATTTATATATCTACATATCTGGATGTGTTCAGGTGACATTATCAGGTATATTTTAACAGCCCCCTACATTTCTAGCAGCACACTGACATTTCTGGGGAACACAATAACAAGCTACTCATGTGCCAGATTAACCTGTACATGCCGGCCATGAACCAACAGTTGAGGACTGTATATATGCTTAATAGCTACTGGCACTCCCTTCATCCACTTTATATGGGCCTACCCAAGTGTAGGTTGACTGCGCTTAATATAACAGTACTATTTCTATAATGCAAGGATACAACAACATATCAAAGAAAGTGACACGGACACACTCCAAGAATTATACCTTTATTAATTTCATTACACACTTTTCTAGTGGCTCTCTCATTTATTTGATATATCGGTGCATGCAGAAGACTTTTGTTCAAGAAGTAATATACCTTTATTAATGGGTTACAACACTTTTTCATGCTGTCTCACTTATTTTATATTACAGTACATGCAGAGAAATTATTCAAGACTTAGTATACCTTTATTAATGGGTTACAACACTCTTTTTCAGGCTCTCTCACTTATTTTATATAACAGTGCATGCAGAAAAGTTATTCAAGACTTATTATACCTTTATTAATGGGTTACAACACTCTTTTTCAGGCTCTCTCACTTATTTTTTATAACAGTACATGCAGAGAAATTATTCAAGACTTATTATACCTTTATTAATGGGTTACAACACTCTTTTTCAGGCTCTCTCACTTATTTTATATAACAATACATGCAGAATAATTACAAACCTGCCTGGTGGCGCAGCCTTAGCAGCCTATCTGCATAGGCTTGCTGATTCGCAGCATGGACACCTGCAGCTGTGAAGTAAATGAAGGGATATTGAGACATACCTATCCATAATATAGACTACAATAGCAATTCTTACATACTTCATTCCATGGCTACATACTCAGTAGTGGGGCATTTTCCATTTCACAGGCCTCCTGTATCCACTGGTTCAGTCGGTCCTCCTTGCGTCTCTTCAGGTCTGAGTAGTGGTGTCTGACCTGCTCACCAGTCCGAGGGACGCCTGTGGCACTGGTGAGATCATGTGCTAGATGGTTCCATGCTTCCGCTTTGTATTCAGTGCCTTGAAACTGGCCCTGCAGGAGTCTTGCATCATGATGATGGATGAGGAACCAAACCATTACTTTTGACTCCTCAATGCCCCACAGTTGCACTCAAAAACAAGAGCCCTCTCCAACACTGACCATGCTGACTGTAGATGGGAGCTACAACCAGTTATGGCAATTATTCCTGCCTATGGAGCTTAAATATGCCTTATTTCCTGCACTTATTTGTGATTGGCCGGGTTTGAAAATTCTCAGCTAAAAGCAAACCTTCTTAGCAATGGGTAAACTTCCACTGATATGTATGAGTGTGTTGGAAGTGCATCCATATGAAAAGCTGTCATGGCTTAGTGGTTTAGTACTGTGATTATGGTGCACAGTATCCTGGGTTCGAGGCCTGTCATTGTTTTTTTATTTTACTACTGGCCAGACTGGCTAGGAGGTGTGGCTGTGTTTAGCCAACTTTGCTCAACTTTGCACAACGTTGCTCGCTGTTGCTCTACGTTGCCCAATGTTGCCTGATGTTGCACTAGTTAGCACGGTGCACAGCTCCGCGCAAACATATTTTGTTTGTGCTAGTTGGCACGATGCGCAGCTCCGTGCAAATCCATTACACTAGTTAAAGCAGTGCTAAGCTATGAGCAATTATACTTAAATGTGCTTAATACTGGTAAACTTTGCTTAGCAGTGCTTCACATTGCTTAAGATATTTTACTTATGCATTCATCAGTATGCATGACCATTTCACCTTCTTATATATATATATATATATATATATATATATATATATATATATATATATATATATATATATAAAAAAATATTGTTCACTACTACATAGGCCATTTCAATGCATTTTACTAAAATTTAAAAGGTAAATGTCAGGAATTATTTTTATGCACAGATTTCCTACAGAAAATGGAAAAGGGAGTGGTGGGACTCAAACAGGGAATGCCTCCTCTTTGTGCGAAGGCTCTACCACTATGCTATTGCTATTTGGCTTAATTTGCATATAAGTAGTTTATTATCCTCTTTGATGTCTAAACTGCTAACTGTAGCTAAGCAATGGGCAAACCCGCGCAAACACGTGCAAATACGGGCAGCTATATCAGGAATAATAAAAAAATAAAAGTTTTACATTTTATTATATTTTTACAGGGGTTTAGAATGTGGGGGAGTGTAGTGTTGGGGATATACACATTTGTGCGGACTCGCTCATGTCTGGTGACATTTGCAGATTTAGGCACTTGCAGGGGTGTGGATATTTGGATTGATCGGCAGTCCGACACACCCCCTGCACTCGTACATGCTCCGTGTTAGCCTTAGAGTTGAGTCAGTGCACCCTCATGAATATGCATGGCATGCTGACGTCTTCCTCTTAGGCAGCAGTTTCCGTGTAAGACTTATTTAGTCTTACACGGAGGATTAGTGAATCCCGGGAAATATCTTTCCAGATGTTTTAGGTGATTTTATTAGTGAGGTTTGATATGATTTATCAGGTGACATTTATGATGGCATACTGCTTGCCTGGCAAGTTTGCATAGCAGGTTTCTTGTAATGGAAAGGGATTTCCAAGAATGCCAAGCCTCATCTCTGAGTTGTAGAACAACTTTAACATCATAGGTTATCAGTTTTTGTTTTTTTTTAAGTTTTTGGATTACTGGGAAGCAGGAGCTTTGCAGTTCAACCAATACAGAGATGAATAGTTCTGCAGTAGTCTTAGGGTCACATAACTTAAGAATTATTGACCTGTCCATTTTGGAGAGGGTGGATTTAAGTTTGTTAATCTTAGATTGTGATCTATTACAAAAATATATATCATGTTTTGGGTTATTTACATATTGATAATGGATACAGAAAATGATAGAAAGGTAGACACTAAAAGAGAGAAGTCTAAAGGTGATGTCTAAGATAAAAGATTTGTTACTTAATGTGGGCTCTAGGAGTCAGTAGTGAAATGTACTGAATTTGGATCTAGTAGGCTGAATTGTGAGCTGGGTGTAGATGGATTATATGAGAAGAGTATTCCGGTCATTGGAAAGCGGCTGAGCAGACTGAGACTGAAGTGTCCAAGTGCTATGAGACTTTTTGATGTTATTTGTTAAGTAAATGATGTATTTTATTAGGTTATTCAGTTTGAAAGGAGGGAGTTGTTGAGTATGCTACAATGAGATGTAATATGGTATTCTTGGGATAGGGAATGGATACAAGTAGCCATTTAGAAGAAGTATCTATGTGAGCAATTAGTTGGATGTTTAAATTTGATTTGAACAGAAAAGAGTTCCAATATATTGTCTTGAACTGTACCTGGTCTGGTGTCAAAAATAATTGTAACCAGGAATAAAATGGCATAAAGTTAGATTGTTAGCCGTAACCATAGTTCTCTGTAGTCACAAACTCAGGCTTATGTAAGGTAATGGAATGGTAAATCTGGTCTATTTATGTTCAGTGCAAACCAGTCCTAATTCAACATCTGAAATTGGTTTAACACTGTTGATAGGTGTCACAGAAGCTGTTCTTAATAACTCACCAGTTCTAGATATAACATCTGTCATCACAATTTCTGGTAACTAGATTCCTGTAGCACAGGCTGACCATGTTTTGTACCTTCTGCAGTCCATTTTTATCAGTCTAATGTTCAATATACAAAGACATATATCCTTTTAAACAATGATCTTCATAGGTTCTCTATATGTTCTTCTTTATCCATGCCATTTGCATTATAATGGATTGGTAATGACACCAACTCCACTGGCAATGGGCAAAGACTAATTTTTGAACTATTGTCCTGTGTTCAACTCACTGCACAGGTTCTGGAGAAGCTAACCTGTAACAGATAGTAGAGGTACAGGAATTGTTGGCTTTACCACCTTGGAAGGAGGGACCATGGGTATTCTATTGGTAGGACCTAGGTGATCTAGACTGAAGCAGTACACTGCATTGCTAATGGCAAAAGTGTGATATCATGAATTTCCCCTTTGAAGTATTAGTGGAAGTCAAGCTGTGGCAAAGGATGGGAGATTGGAACATAGTCAAAAATGCCCTAATTCCACAACATTTGATGGAATCACTCAGTGGTTGATTTTTATCTCCCACATGACTAAATGGGTTGTGGACTATAGACTCAGGGAGCAACGACTAAGTCAAAATGTATTGAAACTGATGTCTAGCAGTTGTTATGGGGATTAAAGAACCAAAAAGTAAATTCAATCAATCAGTCAATCAATCAATCAATCAATCAATCAATCAATCAATCAATAAATAAAAATATTGCTAACATCTAGGTAACATTCACATATTTCGGATTCACAGGAGTACTTAATCCAGGGCTTTATGGAAAATAACAGAAGTGCCACAGTCAGTCTGTTTAATAGAGTGATGTATAGTACATAGTAATTGTTAAAACCTCATGAAGATATCATGTAGCACAATCCTGCCTCATAGTGATTTTAAAGAATCATCTTTGCAAGGCCACAGTGGATGAATAAACATTGAATTAGCTGCTGGTTGGGGATAGTGCACAGCATTTGCTGTATGGACTAATGTTGGGTTTTATAGCACCCTAAAAATCTCCACACAAATGAATATAACCTTTGATTTATCTTTCATTAGGATTGACATGAAGGAGTTCATAGGTTCCTAGGTAGGTACTAGGCTATTGGCCCTAGGGCCTATATAAGCCTAGCCAAATGGTACCCTGGCTTTTGCCACCCAAGAAAATTATTTTCCTGTGTCCCTGTCAAGCAGAGCCATAGAAGTGATTCCCGGGGTGAATTTCCTATCTTCTATCCATTCATCAAGATTTTTCTTGAAGAGTGGTAATGAGGAGCTTTGTTTGATATAGATAGGTAGTTTGTTCCAGAGTATGGGAAGTCTCTGGGACAGGAATCTATCGCTCCAGCATGTTCTATTTATTGTGATGACAAGGTTTAGGTCCCTAGAGTGTGTAGCTCAGAGGGATTAGGATTTCTTTAGGTGGAGCAGGTCCAACAGCTCTGGGTTTTACATAGCTTTGTATGTTAGGCAGAGATCCCCTCTGAGTAGGCGATATGCGACAGAGTAAAGCTGGAGTTTTTTGAGACGGTCTGCGTAGGGCATCTGTTTGAGGCTGGTAATGCTCTTTGTGAGGTATTTCTGTGGCCTTTCCAGTTGTTGTAGATGTCTTGTGAGGTACATACCAAAAGGGGTGTTGAACTCTATAATGGGTATAATGAGTGAAGAGGAGAGGGGAACAATGACCTCTTTTTTTCCTGGATGAGAAACCTTTTGTGATGAGGTGTGCCACATAGAAGGATTTCCTGACTACTGTGGTGATGTGATTATCAAAGCAGAGACTACTGTCCACCTGTGTCCCAAGGTCTCTTATCACACTTTCAGTGTTAAGTAGACTATCGCCTATGTGGTAGTTCATGGGTACAGAGTTTTTACAAAAAGGGATGACAATGCACTTTTTGGCATTGAGCTTGAGGCCATGACTTTGACACCAGGCATCTGTCTCAGTGAGGCCCTTTTGTAGCATCTCCACATTGTTAGGAGTTTTGATTATGGCTCCAAGTTTGCAGTCATCTGCAAACTTTGTTAGCCAAAGATCTACTGTGTTAGCCTGTACCTCAGAGAAGTAGCTACCAAACAGGAGAGGACCTAGGACTGAACCATGTGGTATTCCACTTGTCACTGGTCTGAAGTTGGATTTGGAGTCTGCTACTTTCACAGTGTGGGTTCTGTCAGTGAGCCAGTTGGCAACCCATCTTGTGACATAGGGATTTATATCTAGTTTAGTGAGTTTATTTATAATTCCAGAGTGGGGGATGGTGTTGAAAGCCTTGATGAGATCTAGATAGGGTGTGTGAACCACCTTACCCTCATCTATGGCTTTGGTGACTGCTTCAAAGCAGTCTATCAGGTTTAGGAGACATGATCTGCATTTTACAAACCTGAACTGGGTAGGGTCCAGAGGTTAGAGATTACCAATGTCATTGTTTATAAGTTCCATGATGATACGTTCCATAGCCTTGCAGACCAGGCTCATCAGGCTAATGGGGCGGTAGTTCCCGGGGTCCTTGGTGGCTTCCCCTTTGTGGAGTGGGAAAACCATTGCTGTGTGCCATTCAGTAGGCACAAAGCCTATGGTGAGGCTATGATTGAACATGGTACTTAGGTAGGATGCCAGTTTGTTCTGTAGTTCATGTAGAACACAGCCTGGGATGTTGTTAGGTCCTATGGATGCTGTGTTCTTGGTTTTGGAGAGTGTGTTTTGTACCTGTGCAGTCCTGATTACAGGAACTTTGCATTCTTCTGGTATAGAGATGGGCCCTTTAGGGGATGAGAGAGGAGTAAAATTAGCACTGAACCTATCTGCCAGGATGTTGGCAATATCAGTTGGTTTTGTATATTTAGTGCCATTGTGCTGTAACTCAGAGCAGATCTGAGTGTTGCCATTGAGATTCTTGACATAGCTATAGAATGTTTTGTGGTTACCTTTAGAATCAGTGGCAATTTTGTTTTCGTACTTAGCTTTGGAGGATTTTATGAGGTATCTCAGCTTCTTACTGAGGCTGACCATGGAGTTCCTCCAATCATGGGATTTTACTCTTTTTTGCAACAGTTTCTTTCTTCTGTTGTAGAGTTTGTTTATAGCAGGGAAGCACCAGATTGGCTTCCTTTTTTTTGGAGGATAGCATCTTGGTTCTGTTAGGGATTTCACGATCCATGCACTTGTGTAAGTGCTTATAAAGTGCAATTGTATAGGATTCAGCAGTCATACCTTTACTGTCCATCAGCATGGGTTTGTGAAGTTTGCCACTTCTGTCTTAAGAAGCATGAAGTTGGCTTTGGAGACATTTTTTATGGTGTTTTCCCTAATGGGGGTTGGGGGTGAGATGTGGATGTCTAGTGTGATTTGCTTGTGGTCGGATCTGACCAACAATGAATTGACCTCTAGTGTGAAACACCGGTTGTCCATGTTGGTAATGACCAAGTCTAGGATATTGCTGCCCCTGGTGGGGGTGTGGATAAGTTGATCCAAGGCATTGGAATTTATGAATTCCAGAAAATGTTGAGCACAAGAGTTGGTACATGAGTAGTTTTCCCAGTTAATGGTGGGGTAGTTGAAATCACCCATTATTAGGGTTTTAGGCTGTACCCTAATATTTTCCAGTGTATCAAGAAATGAGGAGTGGGAATCCTGGGGCATGGTGGGGGAGCTGTAGCAAGCTACAATTTGGATTGTGGTCTTGCCCAGAATTAGTTGCTCTTGGATAATTTCAGATGCATTATGCTGAGCTACTAGCCTGGAGGTGTGGATATCCTTAATGAATATGAACACAACTCTGCCTTTAGTGCTTCAGTCTTGGTTAGGTAGTCAAAAGCTGTGGTATGAATTATAGCCTGGTAATGCAGGGGTGCTCTGGAGCCTTGAACCAGGTCTCTGTCACTGCACAGATGTCGATGTTCTCCATTTTAAGTAGTGCCTCGAGTGAATGCATTTTGAGGTTTAGACTTTTAGCATTAAGTAGCATTACCCTCAGATTTTGCTTGCTTGTACCTGTTATGTTGGTGAATTTGCCATTTGAATCTTGCCAAAAAATGGCACTATAGGGGTGGCAAGAGCCGTAGCCAGTATCCAGAATCCCAAGGGGGACAGGTGCAGGCCATCTCTGGCAAAGCATCGTGGTTTGTTGATCATGTCATCCAAGGCAGACAGATACTGGATCCCCTTAGAAACACCAGAAGCTTAGCCAATTGTTGAAGTCAGTCATTTTGTCCTTGTACTGTGGTATCATTCTGGGTGATGGCAGGATGCTACTCAGGGCTAGGATAATACCTGCCTGGGCTACAAGATTGGGCAGCTCCTCCATGTCTCTTTTCATGTAGTCCAGGGAGGTACATCTCAGGTCATTCACACCAACATAGGTTCATAGGTAGGTACTAGGCTATTGGCCCTAGGGCCTATACAAGCCTAGCCAAATAGGTACCCTGGCTTTCGCCACCCAAGAAAATTATTGTCCTGTTCCACTGTATCAATAACAGTCATATTTGTAATTGTTGTGGAGTGACCTGAGTGCATGCATTATGTGGCAGAGCCTGGCACCTGACAGGCAGCTGACAGTAACTTTCTCATCGTTTAGCCTGGTGAGTGGAACATCAGTGAGCCTGACTATAGAGTCACCTATGACTAGAGTGTTGGGTACGTTGTTATGCTTTATGGGCTGTGGTTGAGTGGCACACTGAGTTTGTGGGCTATGTGTCATTTGGGTTGTGTTGGGGGTGGAGGTTGCTTGTGTTTCTGCTTTGCAGGTCCCTGTTGCTTGGGCAGGTTTTTACTCAGAGCCTCCGTGAATGTAGGTGTGTGTTTTGTGTTTCTATGTGTGTGTTTTTGGTGGTCTAGGTTTTGAGGGTCTATGTGATGAGGGTGGTGTGGTGCAAGTGTTTACCTTCTCCTCTTGACTATCTAGTCCAGTCTTGGGTGAAGAGAGCTTTGCTTCCAGTTTGGCTATATAAGTGCATCTCTCACAGGTTGTAGTGTTGGGTGGTAGGAGGAGAGGGTTGTCTGTGTACATGCGGCAATTGCTGCATTGCCCCAATATGCCCAGATTCATCAGGTAAACAGGAGAGAACACCATGAGCTGACCCTTAGACATGCCTGGATAGGTGCTTATTTATAAAGTACTAAAAACTGTTTTCCTCTAGACAAGTGAGGAAAGTTGAGTGCTGTAGTAATTTGTCGCTTATTTAATGATTACGATGAGTTCTGAACAAGTGCTGAGCTCAAAGAAACAGATCTGAGTGCTGAAACTAGAAAACTGGCTAGTTCTAAGAAACAAAATTAAGCTAGAAGGCTTCCCTTCAACACAGTAAGGCTTGAGGGCTCAGAAGCTTACAAACAGTTCTGGATACAGCAAATCTGTATCTGGAATAGACGACTTACAGGAAAGGCAGGAAACAAGCTTAGAAAATATATATATATATATATTTGTTTTTGAAAGGGAAAAGGAGGAGCAGAAGCTAACTGGGTTGGCCTTCTCAAATGTTCTCCCTGGATTATGTAGAATTAGGTAATGGCACTAGACTGGGAGGAGTGTCCCAGACCAAATTTACACTAGGGATGGGAAACTGCAAAGCCACCAAGTGTAAAAACAGGATGCCAATAGGGAAGGAGGGTGGGGAACAAAAATCAGAACAAACAAACCCAACCAGATGCTTAACAATTGTAGAGCATTCTAGTTAATACCTCACACACAGTAAATAAAAATGCTATAAATAACCCAGAAATAAACAAAAAACAGGATACTTAATATTATATATCACAGATTAGTTAGCTCAGAGCCCTTCCTCCAACTTTCTCCATTAGCTCAGTGTGAAATGGCAAAAACACTCACAAGTTAACTTCTTAAGTAACAAATTTGAAACCTGAAACAACTTTAAAAATAGCTTGAAAGAACCAATAAGGTGCTTACTCCAAGGCGTAGTCCAGGCAACCCCAGTCAGCCAATGACCACAAACAATTCATTCTCACTGAAATGCTATACTGGCTCTGACTAAGCTATGATGGCCTGGAACATGTGCTCAGGCACACAGCCTCTACTAAGAAACAACTAGGCCCAAAACACAAGCCTGTATATGGACAATCCTACACTGCCAACACTACTTAAGTAGAAAAAACTGCAGAAATGTTTAAACAGATAAAGGATCAAGGAGACTCTAGAGAATGCTTTTAAATGCAAACAAGTTATATGATACACTCCTAGCATGAAATCAGAACAAACACACCCAACCAGATGCTTAACTATTGTAAAAAAATCTAGTTAATACCTCACACACAATGAGTACAATAAAAGTGCTCTAAATAACTCAGAAATAAGCAAAAAACAGGATACTTAATGTTATATATCACAGATTAGTTAGCTTAGAGCCCTTCCTCCGACTTCCTCTGATTAGCTCAGTGTGAAATGGCAGAAACCTACATGCATTTATGCAAAGTTGCACAATATAATGTTTACCTTAAATATCAGACCAGTGTTCCCATCCTGTTCAGGTCTCTTTTAATTTTACTAATTAAATCATAACACACTGCCCTGATTTCAATGCATTTGGAGCTAACATTAGCCTTTTTTCAGTTTTAGCCTTTATTCAATTCCATAACCATTTTTCTGTGTACCTGCTTGACTTTTGCAAGCACGTGTAACAACTCAGCACCTATCAATGGATTTTCAGCAAATTTACCCTTGTCTAGCTTCTTGATGGAGCACCCATTGCCTTGTCTGCCAAAGAAAGCTGTCATCCAGGCAACATATGCATGCATGTTCAGCTTTTGTATTTCACATTCATTTGCTATGAACATTCAATTTTATTCTGCCTACAGTGGAAACTTTTCCATATGTAAATTTCTGTATTGGCACTTTAGAATCATATAATGGCATATCTTTGACTAATTATTCTATATTGCGCAAATTAATGAAAAAGCAGCTTGTTTGTCTGTTGGCTTGTTTTGATAACTAGGTAGTTGGCTTGTCCCATAACCATTTTCAGCCACAACCCAGGCCATTGTAATTACATTAATGCAAGTCAATATATAGTGACAGCACAAGAAATATAAAAACAAGTACAAGATACATAGGCTTAGCATTTCAAATTCAAAAAACAAATAGGTATGGGCATAAGATACACAGAAAAGACATACAGAGTACCAAGTACAAATGACACAAATATTGTACAATCTGTGATTCATTTGTTGGTTTAGAAAGACAATATATGTTTTAGACGTGTTCAGGTGTCTAGGCCGCAAGAAATTTCCCTGTGGTACATTTGGCTGGGGACACATGGCTGAAGTGACATTCAGCTGCAGAGAAATATGGCTGTTTGCAAATTTCCTGTGGGCAAAGAGAGGCACACACTGCCATTCCCAAAGCTTTAATAACCAAATGCATGGAGGCAGAAGAAGTAATGATTGTTGCGCTCAGTGTAGAGTACATGCTTATGTAACTACAACATGTAGAAGTGGGCTACAGCATGGAGCAAATCCTGCAGGCTACTTTAGTCACATCTGTACTCCAACATGCATTTTAGGTAATGTTCCATAGACACTGTGAAGGGGGTAGTGGTCCACACACCAATTATAAAGGCACTGCCCATTGTGCACTATATTTTTACTGCTACTGACATGCCCTCTGGCCAGCCTGCTGTTGATGCTTGCCATATTGCCTGCTGTCTCATGTTCCCTTGGGGACTATGGACATTGTTTTCCCCCTGTATTTTTGGTTATTGAAGTTGTGGGCATGGCAACATATTCTTCTCTTTACCCAC
Source organism: Protopterus annectens (assembly GCF_019279795.1). Classification (NCBI taxonomy): domain Eukaryota; kingdom Metazoa; phylum Chordata; order Ceratodontiformes; family Protopteridae; genus Protopterus; species Protopterus annectens. Next base: position 1,914,865,787 of record NC_056726.1, read on the forward strand.
AGGGAATATGCAAACAGCCATATTTCTCTGCAGCTGAATGTCACTTCAGTCATGTGTCCCCGGCCAAATGTGCCACAGGAAATGCCTCGCTGTCTGGGTGCCTGAACCCGTTTAAGACATTACATCCGCAGAGAGAAGAAGAGCACATGTATAAAATAAGAGGTTACATTTATGTATATATTTCTATAGTCAGTTTAACTTGTTCCACTTCTGCAGTAATCCATATAATGTTTATCAGTTTGGTTTGCACTGTTCAGCTCAAAACAAATCAACTTATAATATTCATTTTCATTTTGTCTGAACACTGTTAATTTCCTGCATATGTGATTTAGTCATGCTCTGATTAATGCTTGCCATGTACCATCTTTATCTACCAGCTATTTTCTTTCAGTTTTGCGGTTGCATGTCCACTCTGTGTGGCCCTTTCTAACCTTCTACATTTTTTGTTTGAGCCCACACATTCCCTTTTTGTGACCATCTGCCACATCTACAATACTGTACTACTTAACAAGAATTAATAGGTTGTCTCAAAACAGCACCCATGTTCACATCTAATTTTACATCTTCTATGAATTTCAACTAGTGTCCTATGAGCAAGTGTGACATCTTTTTGTATGAAGTCCACTTACTACTATCTATACCTGCACTCAGAAATCAAGCAGAGATTCACAAGGGACATGAGAACAATAGAAGATACAAGAGCAAAAACAGAAGTATAATCAAATGTGGGCCAAACATTCACTGACCTGAGGACATAACCTCAAACTTTAATATTCAAGTAGAAAACAGACTGAATAGGTTTGTTACCTGAAGCATAATGGATGTTATGCTATAATTATAAAGTTTGTATTACATGCACACATTTTGTTAGAAATGTTAAATTGCTGCCTTTTTGTGCACCTTACAGATGGGTTCAACTTTGTACTTTATATCAAACTACTTTATTTTACTAAGCATATTTGTGCAGCATAAGGGGGAGGGGAGGCGGGTCCTCCACTTCTGAGAGTTTCATAATTTAGATAAGATGGTAAACTAAGGAATCATCTTCTTCAGTTGGTAGGAGTTCAGATGGATGTAAAAGATCTCATGGCGCCTATCAAAAAGAGAAGGGGAAGCTTCCTGATAACCGGATTAGATATCCTCTAGTATTATAAATACCACCTCCGGTCTCTCCTAAAAAAGAGGTCAACAGTCTAGTGGGACAAACTTGCTCAAAAGCGAAAAAAAGCATACTCCACAACGTTTAAAAAATTTAATAAAAATCAAAGTTTTCAGACAAACAGTCCGTCCTCAGTGTTTAAAAAAAGATTAAGAACAATCATCCTTTTAAATAATTCATACACATATCACATGACACAGACCATCCTACCAAATAAATACATCAATTAAAATCATAGCACCTCATTATATAATAAAAGGTATATTACTGCATATAGCAAACATTTACAATATCAACTAAGTTACTGCTGTTTAAGTTTCAGTATTGGTTTAAGTGTTATTTGTTTATTTAAACCAGGAATAACATCAGCCTGAAAATCTACAATCCATTCATATTCTTTCAGGCCTAACTTATTCACTAAATCACCATGTCTAGAACCTGAACACAAAATATCTATGACTCTAAACAGGAATTGGTGGGATTCATTGTTTTTTTGTATATGTTTGGCCAAAGAACTAGCATCCACACCTCTGCGTATGACTGATTTGTGTTCTATAATCCTATTATGTAGCCTTCTTGTGGATTTTCCTATATAAAATCCTGGCCATTGCTGGCAGGTAGCTAAGTATATAACATAGGAAGTATTACAAGTAGCTGTGCAATTAAATATGTATTTTCTCTTACTAATTGGATGTATAAATTCAGTGGATTGAATAATTGCTGAACAACATGAACAGTTGTAACAGGGAAAAATCCCTTTCTTGCTGAAACTAGCATTACTTCTCTTATTGAGGCTAAAATCCTTATAACATAAATGCTTCTTTAGACTCTCACAATTTTTATATGTAAAGAGGGATTTTGTTGGTACTATTTTTCATGGCTAGGTATGGCCTTCAAAATGTCCCAATTACTTCTAATAACCTGCTCTATAGATTAACTAGCCTTACTATAAGTCATCAGGCACCTCAGAGGTTGCACTGTATCTGACCTAGGCAAAGCAGGGATAGAGTTATCACAATTAGAAAAATATGTTTTGGACTCGGAATCCCTTTTCTCCATTAATTCATCTCTTATCATTTTCAATTCCTTAGAGTCATAACTGCTCATTAAAAATTAATCTGTCATTTCCTGCATTTATTCAGCACAGATATCAGACCTGGTATTCAGCCTACTTGTTCACAGGTACTGGCTTTTAGTAATACCCCTAAATGTATGTTTAGCATGCATACTGTTTTTATGGAGATATTTATTCACCTGCACTTCCTTTCTATAGATGCATGTGTCTAAACCATGATCTGTTAGTTCTAATTTAACATCTAGAACATGTATTTCAGTTTCTGAGTATTTTAGCTCAAATTTCAAAAAATCAACTGTATGGTTAAGATAAGCAAGGAAATCATTCAATCCATCTCTAGTACCTTACCAAATTGAAAAAATATCATCCACAAAATGCTTGTAAAAAAAATCTTACAAGCATATAGATTCCTTTCACCAAACATATTAAACTCTTTCCATTTACATAGGGTTAAATTGGTATAGGTATTCACTATCGCAGTACCCACTGCAACCCCTGATACTTGATGTATATCTGTTGATTGAAAATAAAAAAATATTATTTTCCAAAACCAGTTCTAGGAGTTCACAATAGGTTGCAATCTGCCTAGCTGAGTACTGGCCATATTCACAGAGTATCTCCCTAATCCGTTCAATTCCATAATGATTAGGGATGACAGTAAAGAGTGATTTTATACCCAAGGTTACTAATAAAAAAGTTCTTAAATTGACCACTGAACTTTCCCTACTATCTCGTGGTATTAAATTTGTACCAGCAGGAACAATCAATTTAGTAAATGCTGTGACTGATTTGAAGTTGTTTGTCTGTAATTTGAATCGGAAGAACATTTTTAAAGGCTCAAATACAGTTAAAAAAAAACCCTTGTAAAAGGACGAGTACCTTTATACCCTTCAATGATCCAGTCATCTCTGTGTTTGATATCTGTGAAAAACAGATATGTGAGTTGTATGACTGTAATTCTTTTAAAAAAAGTGTACAATCTAACGAATGAGTAATTTATTGCTCTCAAAAGATTGCAAGAAAATAATGATATAATAATTAAGGAAGCTGACAAGGGTGGTAGTATTGTTTTAATGAATATGCATGACTATTTAGATGCAATGAATGATTTGATTTCTGATGTGCAGACCTTCATATTGATTTATCATAGGGATGTTAATGACATCATTAGTAAGATTAATATGTATATTTATGACTTGCAACTAATGAATGATATTGATATAGAAACGTTTTAACTTTTTTACTGTGCCTTACCCTACCATTCTGGTACTATATGGCTTGCCTAAAATACATAAATCTTCCACTAAACCACCAATGAGACCTATTATCTCTGAAAGGGGGTGGGCAACAGAGCCTTTATCAATATATTTACAAAAATATATTGAAAGGGTTTGTGAAATTTGTACATAGCTATATTAAGGATATTGGTGATTATTTGACACAATTATATGCTTGGTATAAGGACACAAATTTAAGAACCTTTTTATTAGTAACCTTGGATATAAAATCACTCTTTACTGTCATCCCTAATCGTTATGGAATTGAATGGATTAGGGAGATACTCTGTGAATATGGCCAGTACTCAGCTAGGAAGATTGCAACCTATTGTAAACTCCTAGAGCTGGTTTTGGAAAATAATATTTTTTATTTTCAATCAACAGATATACATCAAGTATCAGGGGTTGTAGTGGGTACTGCGATAGTGAATACCTATACCAATTTAACCCTATGTAAATGGAAAGAGTTTAATGTGTTTGGTGAAAGGAATCTATATGCTTGTAAGATTTTTTTTACAAGCATTTTGTGGATGATATTTTTTCAATTTGGTAAGGTACTAGAGATGAATTGAATGATTTATTTGCTTATCTTAACCATACAGTTGATTTTTTGAAATTTGAGTTAAAATACTCAGAAACTGAAATACATTTTCTGGATGTTAAATTAGTGCTAACAGATCATGGTTTAGTCAGGTCTATATTATAACATCGAAGTTCTCTAACACTGAATGTTATAATATCGAACCCATAATGTCAAACGCTGAAAACAGCAAAGGAGCAGGACATCGAATTCTTTCCCAGGGAAAGAATTTGGTGGGCCGTTGCTGTGGCTTCGCTGTTTTCAGCTTTCGATATGTTGGAGCATTACGGGTTAGGTTCAGGTAAGTGTGCAATTGTGTGTAGGTTAGGGTTAGGGGCGGGTTAGGTGAGTGTGCGATAGTGACGGACCTTAGGCTTAGGGTTGGGTTAAGGTAAGTGGATAGCAAGTACTGTATGTAAAGTTTAGTTTAGGTGTAAGATTTTAAGTGTATGTGTGTGGATGGCTGTTTTTTTGTGTGTGTTTGTGCTGTGTGTATGTTTCTCGGAATAGAAAAATTTTTCCCTGGGAAAAAATTCGCTATTCTGACTGTTCGATGTTTTCACACTTCGGTTTTTTGGGTTTGATATAATAACATTCGATGTTAGAGAACTTTGATGTTATGAGACAGACCCGGTTTAGACACATGCATCTATAGAAAGGAAGTGCAGGTGAATAAATACCTCCATAAAAACAGTATGCATACTAAACATACATTTAGGGGTATTACTAAATGCCAGTACCTGCGAGCAAGTAGGCTTAAAACAAGGTCTGATATCTGTGCTGAACAAATGCAGGAAATGACGGATTAATTTTTAATGAGGGGTTATGACTCTAAAGAATTGAAACTGATAAGAGATGAAGTAATGGGGAAAAGGGATTCAGAGGCCAAACCATATTTTTCTAATTGTGATAACTCTATCCCTGTTTTACCTCAGTCAGATACAGTACAACCTCTGAGGTACCTGATGACCTTTTTACATATAAAAATTGTGATAGTCTAAAGAAACGTTCATGTTATAAGGATGTTAGCCTCAATAAGAGGACTAATGCTAGTTTCAGCAAGAAAGGGACTTTCCCCTTTTACAAGTGTTCATGTTGTTCAGCAATTACTCAATCCATTGAATTTATACATCCAATTAGTAAGATAAAATGCATATTTAATTGTACAGCTACTTGTAACACTCCCTATATTATATACTTAGCTATCTGTCAGCAATGTCCAAGATTTTATACAGGAAAATCCACAAGAAAGCTACGTGATAGGATTATAGAACACAGATCAGACATACGCAGAGGTGTGGACACTAATTCTTTGGCCAAACATATGCAAGAAAACAATGAATCCCACCAATTCCTGTTTAGAGTCATAGATATTTTGTGTTCAGGTTCTAGACATGGTGATTTAGTGAATAAGTTAGACCTGAAAGAATATGAATGGACTGTAGATTTTCAGGCTGATGCTATTCCTGGTTTAAATAAACAAATAACACTTAAACCAATATTGAAACTTAAACAGCAGCAACTTAGTTGATACTGTAAATGTTTGCTATATGCGGTAATATACCTTTTATTATATAATGGGATTCTATGATTTTAATTGATGTATTTATTTGATAGGATGGACTGTATCATGTGATATGAGTTTGAATTATTTAAAAGGATGATTGTTTTTAAACTTTTTTTAAACACTGAGGAAGGACTGTTTGTCCGAAAGCTTTGTTCTTTAATTAAATTTGTTCAACGTTGTGGAGTGTGCTTTTTTCCCTATTGGAGTGTTGCTGTATCACTCCACTTTACCATTTTTGTTCACCTTTTCTTGCACTAACGTGCTCAACTCAGGATGAATACATAAATAGGTACATAAATAAATTAGTTAATATTGTATCAGTTTTGTGTGTGCTTCTCAATAGGGCACTGTGAGCATACAATGCAGTTTGCTTAAATCACTGAACTGATATGCTAGCATGACTTTAATTGTCCCGGTCCCCTTCAATAACGCAGAGCATACCAAATTACATTTGACGACCTTTATTAGATTTCCATAACATAGCTTCGATCACCAACTTTATTAATTACAACTATTCATGATATAATTAATACTAGAATACAGCATAACATCCTTGTAATGTTAATCAGGGCAGCGTACCTACTCACCCTGCCCCAGTAAGAAGTGTTTACTTCTACTCACTTTACTTATGAAGCAGCATCCCATCTCACTTCATACACCATTCATTGTAATGTTAATCAGGGCAGCGTACCTACTCACCCTGCCCAACAAGCAGGGTCCATACCTCTGCTCCCTTACTTTACCTATGAAGCAGCGTCCCAACTCACTTCATACACCATACATTGAATTGCCACCACCAAATAAACACCATCCTTATCTCAGCTTGCTTATCTATTCAGCAAGCTTCCTCCAACTGCTCATTGCCTTTCCCCCACATCCTTGAAATGAACATCCAGACATCAGAAGGGGAACAGAAGAGGGCAAGCCTATCCCTCTTCTCCACCAACTAGCCTGACCAGGCTGTCCCCCCTCCCTTCTACCCAAAATTGTTCAATTCACTTCCCATAACGGGAAAGGTCAAGCCAAACATCATTTGGTGTACCATAATTACCTGGACATTATCAGCCCTTGGCAATTACCTAATGCTTACCAAAGCCTCACCTGCCACTGGAGCAAGAATACTCAACCCCAATCATCAAGACTACCCGACCCTAGCAAGGAAGACCCCAGCTAATAATATGATTCGAAGTTCAATTCTGATATTCCCCAACAATTTCAAGCAAACAAGATATTACCTTGTGAGCACATATTCAGCTGCACTGCTGGGAAATCAAACTTTTCATCCCCTCCATCAGCTGCCACATTCCTCAGCCTTCAATCATGCCTGTCAAGTCCATGTTCCTTTCACCCATCACATAAACTCCACTCTGCACATCCTATCTGCCACCTCAGTGTTGTCCAATGACCCCACCGCTTATTTGACACCAAAACATGATCATCTGAGAATGCTCTGTATCTCACCACTGGAACTCGTCACACCATGATCTACCAAGAAAAAGACAAAAGTAAATCCTCTAATATGTAAGGAGAAGTCTCCACCTTATACCCACCTATTCCAAATTATAGCAGCAGCATTCCAAAAAAACCCAACTGCAAGAAAGAAAGAAAGAAAAGACATGCAAATCATTGAAATACATAACGCACATTTCAAAACATCTTCAGAAATAACCTATCCTGCCAACCCAGGAAGGAGTGTACCACCGCCCCACACATTTATGACAAAGCAGCCATAACTGAAACTATGCTTCCAATGAACCTATCCAACACCGACTATAAATGTAACTACTAATTGAGTATATTACAACTAAATCCTACAACTGAAGGGACCTATCAATATCCACAGCCAGAGTAAACTTGTGATTCTATACCACATTACTAGCGCACTGTATAAGTCAAGCTAACATATTGCAAAACCATCTGCCTAGCTCTTAACCTTCCATCTCCAAATGAGTTCAATAATACACATTTTCTGACCTAAAGGAAGTCTATAACTCCTAATTGTTCATTCATGGTGTAATCTGCCACCTTTTCTCCAAATGACACTAATTGTAGTAGGATCATGCATGGCCCAGAGATAACAAAATGTAATGGTTTTGGCAAAACGCTGAACCAAATGTAGTTAGACTATTGCCACAGCTTGTATTGGGGGGCCACTACTATTAACCTGTAAGGATGCAAAGTCCAATACTCAATGCCCATTCCTTATGTTGTAGACATTCTCAAAAATCCAGATGTAAACCCTGCAAATGTGCATGTGCCGTAAGCCACCATAAGCTGGAAACCCGGGAAACACATAAACAATCCCTGCCAGTCTAGCGGATACTGTCCACCTGATGAGGCAACAAGTCATTAGCCAGTTACCAACAATATCCTTCTACGCCCTAGGAACACTTCCCCTACTCCACCTAGAGCCATATAACCTAACAGTCAGTCAGAATCCCCTACCCAGCCTTGATGCCATAGAGGGGAAAAGAATTAGCATTAATTTAATGTTGCTGGTGACCCCCCTATAAAATTAAAATGGAAGACTGAAAACATCACCATGCATGCACAGCCCACTCATCACCACAGGAACCCAAAGCCTGCAAAAATATTTGCTGATCTCCACCATCAACCAGCCTGCAAAACCTCCACACAGAAACACCACCATGAAAGGAATGTTTCCAAAATGCCAGCTCCCACCTACCGAGGTGCTTCGACAGGTCAACAAAAGTCTGGAATCAGCCAGCCCCATGCTGCCCGTAACTCACCCAACACACCAAACAATTTATCGGCAAATACCCTTCACAAAACCTAACAAGGACCAACCACTGGTGTACCCAAAATGACATCTCTATTAGCCAATTGTCACCTTAAAATCTGCAAAATGGAAGATGCCGTGTTTCCTCACCCTGCCCCATCAGCAATGCCACAGGTCCAAGCAGCAACTCAGTCACATCCGGCCAAGCTGCAAAACCGGATATAACTTGTTGGCCTTTCCATTCTTCCAGATGGTGCCAGTGCACAGCATATAACTGAATATATGAACGGTAAATACCGGGCCTACCATATACCCTAATGGCTGTAATGATCCCTCCACCAATTGCGCATGCCCATGAAACATAGCATACAGGTGCTTAACAGCCCCTGAGGAGAGGGAAAAAAAATTGAGCTGCTCTAGCCGCAACTGTGCACGAGTTAACATGGTGCCCTCAACTGCTTCTTGACCTGTAAAGTTGCTGCTCTACCAACTGCATACTGACTAGAAGCAGAGAGGCTACATAATATATATATACATATATATATATATATATATATATATATATATATATATATATATATATATATTTTTTTTTTTTTTTTTAATAAACAGAGCATCAACCAGGGAAAACAGAATTTAGAAGGCCCCACTAGTGCATTACTCAAGTTTACGACATAATTGCATTGTGTCTGCAACTGCTGCAAGCAAATTACTTTACATGCGCAGAGACTGATAGCTTCTTTGAAAGACCAGCTGATCAACACTAAACCCTTCCACTGTAACAAATCTTGAAAAGAAAATATCCCCAAAACATGTATGTCCACATTCCGCTCGTTATGCTTGGGGTATTTATACACAGTGTAATAACACCAATGTAACACCAATTGTATTCACTCACCTTCTCTGTAATGGACCTAAAAAGTTTTCCTTGTAGATCAGCTTTCAAATAAGAAAACCTGCAAGACCCTAGACATGTCGTATCGCATATCACCACATAACGTGTATAGCCCTTTAAATCCTAAAAGTTATACTGGCTTGCCTCGATTTGTGGTATTCTGACTGAATCTGTGCTTTGGGCTGTTTATACCCGATACTCTCCTTTCACCTAATGGTAAACCAGGACAAGATGCATCAGAAAATATATGGGACAATATTTCCAAAAGAACATTGGCCTCGTATGTATATATTTTTAATCATATTAACTAACCCTTTTGAAAACCCTGATTTATGTAGCTATAATAGCTTTAGCAGTCAAATATTCAACACAAACAAAAACTATATTTCATGGATGATGATGATTATGAAACACAGTACAGATCTATAGCAGCAGTACAAAATAAATAGATTACCTAAATGTGAAGGAAATCAACAGGGTTGGAACAGTCTAACCTGAACATTTAGTATGAGTATTTTTGTTCACATACATTAGTTTAAAATTTACAGGACTATGGGAGATGTGTGTTTTGTGACTTTAGCAAAGAAAGGAAGGCTAATTTTATCAAGTTAAATGTACATATATTTGATATGTGGCCAGCAAACAATATTTCTGGGTATAACTAGATATTACATCTTATTCTATAAACTACATCATGTAGTTATTTGAATGTCTTTTGCTTTTCATTTTCTTTTCAAAATGTATACTTTTTGCTCTGCTCAGTTTTAAAAGTCATGAATAAGTAATGATTTTCTTTCATAAATCAAAGTAAACCGAACCCATGCTTACTTACAAGCGAACTGCTCAGAGGAAAGCTAATTCTAGCAGATGACTGGTGCACACCCTTCCCCCACCAACTAATTACCAGGGTGGGAACATTTTCTACGTTACAAATTAAGAAGAACCGCACTGCGCATGCACGAATCCAACCCTACCTCAGAGCCTTCAGACCGCAAAAAGACTAGCAGTACAGGCCTTGAATCTCTGCAATAATGTCGAGGCCAGCTGAAGTAGACACTGCAGGTGTACTGTCCTCAATCCTGAGAAACAAAGTAACAGCAAAACTCACCCTTTCTTCACTATACCACCACCAAACAAGCCATGAGAGAGCGCCTTACAACACATTAACTAAAAACGCCTGTGACAGTACGCACTGCAGAGAAAGGAAAAGGAAAAAAAAAAAATCAGCAAGCAGCCCAAACACTATGAATCCTCTGAGCCGAGCCCAACACAACTGACGAGCAAGCAAACCCAACATCATCAATGAGCGAGCACCAAATTAAAAGGTCATCCAGGCCAGCAGAACAAATCCAGACAAAGTAGAAATGCAGCTTATTCCTTTCAGAACCCCATGAACCACACAACCACCCAACCACTACACCACCGAAAACCACAACCAACAACAAAGCCGGACAAAGTGACTCACCCCCTCACATCTACCCTGGCTCCCATCTCCCAAGCACAAGCAATCCCATCGCCTCTGAAGAGCACAGAGAGGAAAGGGAAAAACATGTTACCTTCATACATTTGACCATACCCTATACCCTGGGTAATCATCTCCTCATGCCCACCACCAACCAAGGCCTTACCCGACCAAAGCACACATCGGTCATCAGGACATGAACCTGCAGTGTAGCAAGTTAACTCCAAAATGTGACTGCTTAACCCAGCTACACTAGACTAAACCTCTTAAGCCCCTCCCCATCATTATCTCACATTCCTCCCAACCATGCCTACCTCCACTTAACCCTTTCACCTCCCCAACCCACTTAATTCCCCTAATATTAACCTAACCCCCCCATGAAGATGTCCCGGGACAATTTAGTTTGTGCCAAACTTCATTTCTAAATCATTGTTTAGTTGTTGTTATGATTCCATATTCCACACCACAAATCTGATTTTCAGATAGAGAGGATGTTACATTTTTATTTTTAGGTATTCCAAAGTTATTAATACTCGGCATGGTTTGCTAAACAAACACATTTTGTATTCTAGTACCAGATAACTTAAAGAAACATTTATCATTATTGTATTTTTGCCTTCTCATTTATGATATCACTCATACAATGTATTCCTTAAGATCACAGCACTGCTGTAATTTTATAAGTCTGCAACATCCTATTTATACAATATTGCTTATCCCCCTACAATTTTAATACCCAGTATCCTATCTCTTCTGCATACCACCATGGCTATACACTGATATTTAAACCCTACTTTCTTGCCTTTTCCTTTATTTAGTTTTATACAGTAGCCAAAGTTGTTTAGTACCACTGTATCCCTTATACCATTTTCGCTGCTTTTGTTTACTTCTTCTAAACTTCAAAGATTTTATTTACATGGTATGTAAATATGTTACACTTTCTACATCATTCTTCTCAATACCACATTGTTGAAACTTTGCAATTCACTACTGTGAGCTTCTTTGTGAGAAATCCTAGTTGTAAATACAGCATTGTCCTTTACAAGGCTTATCTTAGCATGTTCAGTACAGATGCCTCCCTGTCCCTCCTCACTCTTTAGTTACAGAACCATGCCCATTGAATCAACAAAACAAGACAGTGCATAAGGGAATCCATGTAGATCTTGTCCTAAAATTATAGACTTAGTCAACCAAAAGGTAAATAACAACTTGTGTTTTACCCAAATACAGTTATGCATGTTTATGTTTTGAATAGTTGTTTTGGTGTTCTCTGCACTCTCCCACACTTTCTACAAACTAGATTTCTAATACTCCTTCCTGAAAGTCTACTGTCTCCAAAATAGGAGAGAGAATGGCACCTATCAAAAGAGTAGGGGGAATTTCAAATGCCTTGTACAAATTTACCCTAGTAGTAGAAATACCAGTAATATGAGAACAAAAGTCATGTTTATGGATGTTGCTAACCTAAAACGCAAATGAAAAAAGTCATTATATAATGTGTGCATTGCTAATGGGTCTGTATTTTAGGTGCACAAGGTAGAACAATGGCACAGTGAATAGCACTGCTGCATCACAGCACGACATACACTACTTTGATTCTCAGCTGGCGTATTGTTTTTGTGGAGTCTGCATCTGGATGGATGTTCTCTAAGTGGCCCAGTTTCCTCCTGCCTCCAAAGACATGCACTAGTTAAGCTAGCATTCACCAAATTGTCAGTAGGCGTCTGTGTAGTGAGTGAGTGATTTTTCATTCTGTGGTATATTTGCACGTTTTCGAGTATATCTTTTAATGCCTTTCATCCACTGACTGCTAGGAGAGGCTTCAGCATGAGAATAGTACTGTAAAGAATTAAGTGGGTTATCAGAAAATTGATGGATGTATGGACAAAGTGATGGATGGATGGATGGAAGGAAGGAAAAGGATAAATCTAGGGAATGAAAATCCTATTTGGGAATAATATATATGAAATGTTTTTCAAATGTTTCTTTACTAAAATATATCTGTCTTTATATCTATCTATCTATCTATCTATCTATCTATCTATCTATCTATCTATCTATCTATCTATCTATCTATCTATCTCTCTATTTATCTTCTATCTAATCTGCCTGTCTAGCTATCTGTCTTTCTATCTATCTATCTATCTATCTATCTATCTATCTATCTATCTATCTATCATACCCTAGCCATCTATATACATATAGGAATATGAAGAATGTATGTTAATTCACTGAAAAAAACATTTTAATAAAAAACAATACACTAATTCAAAATGACTGAAAGCTCATTTTACTGAAAGACCATTTGTTTAAATTCAAAATAACTGAAACATGATAGAGTCAAAACCCTCAAGGGAAAACTTTTGTGAAAGACATTTTGGCAGAGGGTTAAGCCTCCTACAATCCTTCCATTCCCTTACTTAAACAATACTTTTTGATTGCACAGCTGTGAGAAAAGAATAAACAGCAAAATCACTACTGATAAATAAACACATTCCATAGAAAATTCCATTACAGCAAACACACCTTAAAAATTTTCAGACGAAAGTTGAGCCACACTTCATACCCCATTTGGAGGGAGGTCTGCCCCCACAACCCCCTTAATTAAATATATTCATTCTACAATAATGTAATTGTGTATTAAAGTGAAAATATACAGAGGGAGTCACTGAAACTACACATATATGAACCATATAAGCAGTGACAATGAACAGGTCACCACAAGATCCTGCTAAAGCTTCTTCACACACTTCTATATATTTTTGCTTCTGTATTACAGAACTACAATTTTGATTCAGTAATTTGTCATTCAATGAAATGGTCATTCAGTGAAATTATAGTGATTCATATCTGTAAATGTGTGTGTGTGTGTGTGTGTGTGTGTGTGTGTGTGTGTGTGTGTGTGTGTGTGTGTGTGTGTGTGTGTGTATGTGTGTGTGTAATTGTTTGGTTATAGTTTAGAAATAGGGCTTCCAATCAAAAGTATACGTGTTTCTAAAGTATAGCCAAACAAACCACTTATACAGTATTAATGAGGTTACAAAATGCCTAAACATGCATGTCTACAGCTTGTGGTGTTTGGTTTTATAAGTCTGAATGTACAAATAAAGAGATAAAAGTAAAAATTAATAAATATTCAGAAGCCATGCAGCACCTTATTTCCTTAATAAGTCATTTGCATATATGCCATGTGGATCCACTACAGGAGGTTTAAGGTATTACACAGTGAAGACTACCTGACCTAAGTATTTCTTGCAGTTTTTACTTGTATAGTTTGTATGTGTGATCTTTATAACCTTCCATTTACATGTGTATGTGTGTGTGTGTGTGTGTGTGTGTGTGTGTGTGTGTGTGTGTGTGTGTGTGTGTGTGTGTGTGTATATATATATATATATATATATATATGTATACTATCATGTTACTGGATATCAGCATATCACAGACTAAAATCCTTAAATGAACATAACAGAAATCTAAAATGCTGAAACCCACAAGATTATCACCTGGCAAAGATTTATAATCATGCATTTAAAATAACCCCATCACAGATCCCTGAAAAACTCCACTGGTCACCATCATAGTTTCAAAGACTCCACCTTTTTTTTGGTTAGTCATATAAATGTCTAATAATAACTTAAATTAAAATACACAACAGATTGTACCTGTTATACAAGATTATTTGATATTGCACCAGTTTTGTGTGTGCTTCAGATTTACTCTAGTGCCTGAGTAAAATATCTTGTATAACAGGTACACTCTGTTGTGTATTTTAACTTAAGTTATTATTAGACATTTAAATGGCTAACCAAAAAAAGGTGGATTCTTTGAAACCATGATGGTGACCAGTGGAGTCATAGGGATTATGTGCATATTGTGAAGGTGTGCAGAATGAGTTGCCTGAATATGAAAGTTATGCCAGCATAGGTCTCTACCAAGTAGGCCACATAGTAACAGGCCCATGGAGAGGAGTAGACAGAAGCACCCTCATTCACAGACAGTACCAGAATAATACCACCAGTAATCCTGTGTCTTCCACAAAACATATGTGATTATGAGTAATCTTAGATGGTTCAGCAAGAACACACTTGCATGACTATTATTCATCAGCAATCTCTGAGAGGAATCAAGCACACCTCCCTCAAAATGTAACATCTGCTGGAGGTGTTGGGAGGGACACTGTTATACCTGTGTTAGAAATAACAAGCAGTCCTGGCTAGTTGACAGGTGTACACACCACTTGATCTACTCATATGGGTGTGTTGTCCATATTGCAATTATTTTGTGTATTTGCATTCATAATGGAACTAATCCCCCCATGAGTTTCCTTCATCTACCATGTCCCTATGACTGTGGCATCAATGCTTTGTGTGTGTTGATAATGCATGCATTATACCAATATCACACTTGGATTCAGTGATTGCCCACAATTTGCAGTCCTCCACAAAGATGGCTGTAGAAAGGATGTGTAAGTCAGTTTTGATGTCTGACACTTAAATAATGGACTAGAAAGGGCCTACCACAGAGCCCTGAGGTATGGACATGATCACTGGACTCTAGCTAGAGTTGACTTCACACACTGCAACATATTTCTCTGTCATCCATGCATATCTCTAAACCTCTTAACACAAAAAATCTGGACAAAGCCAAACATAATGAGGGAAAATCCCCCAGAATACTGACATATTTTAAATATTGCTCTCATAAACTTAGACAGTTGTTAGAATAAAAGGTTTTGGGTTACCATGCATTTTCTGAAGGATATGAAGTCTGAAACTCAACTACATGTCATTATTTAGTGAATTCATTCCTCACCGATTTGGCAAAAAATCCTAAAAATCACAAATTATATGAGAAAAAGACCAACACTATGAAGCAAAAATCTTTACATTCTGTGAAACTCTGGACAGTTGAGTGAGTATGCATGTACATGTTACAGCTGTCTGCCCACTTGATGAGGTAGGTGTTTATGGCTACTTGTGACAGTTTCTCTGTAATACCTGAATGTTGATTTGTGTTAAATGCCTTGGCCAGGTCAAGTTACATAGGATGATAGTGTTGTCATCATGCATGCCCTTGTTAACCGTCTTGAAGACAGTGAACAGATGTAACACACATGATGTCGGCTAAACAAATCAAATATAGGTTTATTACCAAGTCAGGATATTACCTGTGTCCCTTTGAGAAGGTCCATGATGACTCCCTGACCTACCTCACAGATGAGTAGATTCTGGATGGGTCTGTAAATCCATGCATCAGGTGATGGTCCCCCTCATGTCAGAAAGATACATGTTGCTGTACATCCTTCTTTGGGTACATAGGCTAGCTGGAGGCTGTGTTGATATACAAATCCAACTTTATCTGCTGGGTCAGGTACTAAGTCATACTATAGGCACCCTGTGATGTTGTCAGTGCCCATTGCTTCTATTTTACTAGCTGTAGAGAGTGCACAGATGCGCTTCTCTGCAGAGAATAAAACCTGAAAAATGTCTGCATGTATACTTTGGCTGATGGCCAGTGGCTACAGGGTGGTGACTAGTGAGATCAACCGTCAGCTAGCAGATTGCCTATGTCCTCTGCGTGGGTTTATCTGCTGGTAACCACACACAAATCTGTGCTTATTTGTGTATTCCACTTAACATTTCATATGTATTGAAATAAATGATTTGTGACAAGACCTCCAAATGGCCTTAGACATTTATCACATTCCAGACACTGCTGCTATGCACACATTTGTACAACTTTACCAATGTCACATACTTATATCACTTGCACAACGTATGCCTGTATGTGTTTCAAGGGCAAGCTGTGTTTGAGCAGTCTGATGGCATATCAGGACACATTAGAGATCAGTTGTTTGTGGCTCATGCAGAACATCCTGACACACATGCTAATAGTCACGCAATGGTGCTGCTAACCTCCTCGCAATAATCTTGGGTGTAGCAACACAATTGCACATGCAATTAATTCTACAAGGTTGCAATTGCATCAAAATAAGTGATACATTGGTTGTGCATATCGCAGCCTAACAGCCATGTGTATGAGACAAGATTTATGTGACCATGTGATCAATATGAATTGATATTGATATCAGTCACAGAACATTGAATGATGGTATGTGGACACATGCACACATGTTCATTACTGCAAGTTTCGCTGTGATTGCGATGTTAACTGTGTAAAAGGTTGATCTGGTCCACTGCAAAAACGCATGCCCTAATACACCACCAATATACATAACTGTGTATCATACCATGTGAACAGTTCTCATGAGGCATACTACTAGAGCTGTTATAGAATGAGACTGTACTGCAATGGCATCAATGGCCATAAATACATTAGCTCATATCACAGATTGTAAGACCCTTTTGCAGTCATACTGTACATCCACACCTCTAAATAGCACATGTCAATCACAATAGCATTGACTTGTCAACCATTCATAGGGTCACAGAACATTATTAGGCTAATGGCCAACATCACATAAAATCCTAGCAATTATTATGCCCTGCAAAAGAAAATCCCTATATCTGTATTACGGAAGGTAGTAAGACTATTGTCTGCATGTGTATACTTGCATTACATATAGCCACTGTCCATATGAGACATACACACCACACCATGACAGATTTAGCATTCACACATACAGTGGTATTAAGATCACTTACAAATACTCATGGAAGGACTCTGCTTCATGATGTATGTATGCATATTTTACATGAGGATATCATTCTCTGCATGAAAGAAGTCATGTGGACACTGGAAAAAGGAGGATGGTGGATGCATGAGGCTACGTGAAAGGTTTTTCAAGTGGTAGTGCAATGAAGAACAATTCCAAAGATCATACAATGGTCACAGTATACCAGCAACCACACACACACACACACACACACACACACACACACACACACACACACACACACACACACACACACACACACACACACACACCAGCACTGGGGCTGATTTGAACATCACACTTGTGCAGGTATACAATATAAATTCCATGGAATGTCACAGTAGCAACACCACAGATGTCTGACAGTAACACTGTCATGTTGCACTTTATGGAGTATGCTAGTAGCATTGTATGCTAAGGAGAACATGTGTGAAGGAGTGTACGACATGGATGTGGAGTACTGCCACAGCACAGGTTTATCTTGAGCACTGTCAGAGTGAATGTTATACAGGATGACATCATAGGTTCATAGGTTCATAGGATGATACTAGGCTATTGGCCTGGAGGCCCTTATAAGCTTAGCTAAGAATTTTGTCCATGTTCCCTCAAAATCAGTACCTGTTTCCCCTGTCCAGCAAGGACACAGGTGGGATCCCAGGGGTATAGTTTCTGTTTCCCATCAAGTCACCCACTTTCCTCTTAAAGAGGGCCAGAGGGGTACTCTGCTTGACATGGAGAAGGAGTCTATTCCACAGATGGCGGAGTCTTTGGGACACAAATCTATCCCACCAACAAGTTCTACTAATGTCACAGACCAGGTTAAGGGCTTGCGTGCGGGTTGCATGAATGGAGTTTGTCTTACAGATATACAGCAACTCCACCAAGGCTGGGTCTGAAATAGCCTTGTATGCCAGACACAGGTCACCTCTGAGCAGTCTGTATGAGACTGAGTAGAGGGACAGAGCTTTTAGCCTATCTGTATAGGATAGGTGTTTGAGACCCTGGATTTTCCTGGTCATATGGTATAACCAGCACACACAACAGCCACAGGGGGTATGCTTCACACAAGCACTTGTCAGTATTGAGATTAGAACCCCTTACCTATATATTTTACTGTACTATAGTACTATGTATTTATTGCATGCAGCATGGAGCTTATCATTCATTGTATGCTACAATGAGATGTTTGGAGTAGGGTTTGACATAGCTATGGGCTCACATATCACTCTAAAATTGTCATTATAGTGAGTACACACAGTAGACTGTAGTGAGAATAGATCCCCCACTGACCTGCTTAAACAGCGCAATATTTAATGCAAGCACCACAGCACAGGTCTTGCTTTTATAGTGTCTGACAACATGTTATAGGTGATGGAATTAGCAGTATCTTGTGAGAAGAAGATGTAATAGCAGTATCTGACATGCTGATATAAAATACTCTCTTGAATGTCAACTGAGTGCACACACATACACACGCACACACGCACACACACACACACACACACACACACACACACACACACACACACACACACACACGCAGATATACCTATTGACCACAGTGAAAATAGAACCCCTACTTACCTATTTACACAGCACAGTTCTTAATGCAAGAGACACAGAACAAGTCTGACTTTTACAATGCAGCAGGGCAATTCATAATAGATGAAGCCACAACTGAATGATTGAACGTAGATGCTGTGAGGTCTGCATTAATGAATTTGTAGGAATGTGCAACTTTCAAAATACTGGTACTCCATGGGATTGCACTGATGACTGTAGGATACACAGTTATACTCTTCTGACCAGACAGACCGACACACACATGCACAGATGCACACACACATGCGCACACACACACACACACACACACACACACACACACACACACACACACACACACACACACACATAAAAAACAAGTTGACTGCAGTGATATTATACCCCCTACTTAACTAAGTACATCAACTAGAGAACTCAGTGCTTAATGCAAATACCACAGCACAAGTCTGACTCTAACAATGCTGTAGGACAATTTATAGTGGACAACATCAGCACAGATGTTTAAGAGAAGATGCTGGGGGACCTGAATTAAATATGGATGGGTAGGCATGTATAACTGTCAAAATACTGGTACTCCATTGGATTGGATTGATGATTGCAGGATACATAGTTATTCTCTTCTGACTAGACAGACACAAACAAACACATAACAGTTGACTGCAGATAGATTAGAATCTCTACCTAAGTACATCGACTAGAGAACTCAGTATTTAATGCAAGTGCCATGGCACAAGTCTGATGTTTATAATGCTGATGGAAATTTTTTTATGGATGACATCAGCACTGGGTGTTTGACAGAAGATGTTGGGAAGCCCATCTCAGTTGGATGACTAACCATATACAACTGTCAAGATATTAAAGATATGCATGTTAACAGATTGATGAGTGTGCAAAGTGTAGCATTTGTGGTTGTGTTTCCAATGTGCAAGTAAACCTTAAAAAGACAGTTTTGCAAATTATATGCAAAAAGCTGTCCACATTACTACAGGTATAGGGAAATCTGAATGTGTATCATCAGTATAAACATGTACATGGTATATAAGAATGTATTTTTAATTTATTTATGTAGTGTAGATGATCTATTTGGGAAAAAAGTACTGACAGACCACTTCAAGTGCATGGGTATAGGTAATACATGGCTACAATGTAAATATGTGTTTTTTCCTTAAAAAGCATCTCCCCTTTGTTTCTGTTTTACATGTACTTTCATGGGATGAAGAAGAAATGGGAAGTAAACACAAGTCATACACGCTAATGAGTGCTATCTGTAGTGCAGTAGGAACAAAACAAGGTGCCAACAAAAAGGAAAACAACAAACAACCAAGGAGGAGGTATAAATCCAAATACGAATCCAAATACGAATCCAAGAAATAGCGTAATGAAAATTTATTTATCCGCTTTCGTCCGTAGACTTCATCAGAATGAAAAAACAACATTTACACATTCAATAAATACTCTGCAAACAATTAAAAATTCAATTAAACAATTAAGTAAAATGGTTTCTTAATGCTAGTCAGTCAGCTGATCATAAAATTTAATTAAAATGAAGGGGAACTATGTCTTTATCTTTTTTAACTTGAAGTTTGCGATATTTTAGGAAACATTTTACATTGATGGACTCATTGAGTCCTGGATAGGAATCTGATTTAAGTCTAATCTGCCAAACAGTTTCTCGTTGTAGTAAATAGTTTTTAAAATCACCGTCTCTCATATCTCTGTTGCAAACCTCCAGTATGGAGAACAAAAGTTTCTTAAAGGAACAGCACACTAATGAGTGTTTAAAAAGAGCATTGGTCTCATCTTTGGTTTTAATACTGTAAAGATGTTCCCTGATTCGGATTTTTAATTGTCTAGATGTCATCCCCACATAATAAGCTGGACAAGTGGAGCAAAGGGCTATATAAATGACACCTTGGGTGTGACAGTTGACAAAGCCAGGAACCTCAAAGGTCCTGTCAACTGAGGCAACAGAAATGTAGGGACCCAAAGAGATATAACGACACATGTTGTATTCATAACAACAATGCATACCATATTTATTGGAAGACTTATTATGTGTCATGCAAGTTGTACTTCGTGTTGTATCGTGTTCCAAAGCCTTTTTAATGTTGAAATGGTTCTTCTGAACAAAAAATGGCCTGTTACCTAATATTTTAAAAATGTCAGGGTTGCCTTGAATGACCCTCCAGTTTTGTTCCAACAGACGCTGAATGCGCCGACAATCAGAACTCATGTCAAGTGAACAAACTAGCTCACCATGAGATCGATTGACTCTTCCTCTTTTAATGACTTCAAAAGTGTTTTGTGGGGTCAAATTTAATAAAGGAGGATAACATTCATTACGTTTCTGAAAAATTTCATCGGCAGCACTTGTTACCAATGTTTTATCATAACCTCTGTTGGAAAACAAAGAACAAATGAAATTAAATTCTTGAAGCAAATCAGCCTCTTTGGATGTCATGCGGCAAGCCCTGATAAATTGCCCTCTAGGGATGTTGTTGATGGTATGCTTGGCATGTCCACTACGAAAATGCAGATAAGCATTGTTAAATGTTTGTTTCCTATGAATGCGACTGTGGAATCTGACTTCATCTGCATCCCATGTTAAAGAAATGTCTAAAAAATTGACACTTAAACCTACATGCCCAATGGTGAACTTTAAATAATCGGAAAACAAATTTATTTCAGACAAGAACCTATCCGCAATTGAATGGTCACCTTCAATAACAAAAATCAAATCATCCACATAACGAGAGTAAAAAAAGATGTTGAATTTACTATTCAAAACTGGCATAAATTCAAGCTCCCACCATGCCATTACCAAATTGGCATAGGCGGGAGCGGCAGGAGACCCCATGGCTGCACCCCTTCTTTGTCTATAAAATTTGCCTCCAAATAGAAAATAATTGTTGTGTAGGACTATGTCCAATAGCATATAAATGGTGGATAAAACAGTATTGCTGTAATCAGGTTTATTCTTGATTAAGTAGTTTCGTATCGCATCAATACCATCGTCATGAGGTATGCAAGTGTACAACGAAACTACATCAACAGTGAGAAGAATGTGTTTGTTGGGATCAAACAACTTTGCTGATGCATAAATGTTAAATTTGTGCAAAAAATGCCAGGAGTCTCGGGTGTAGGAGTCATCGTTGCCAATAATAGGTCCTAAAACTGCATCTATGACTAGGGAAATTCCCTCAGTGACAGAATGCGGCGAGGACACTATAGGTCTAAACGGTGGATTGTGAACTGATTTATGGGTTTTAGGTATCCCAAACATTACCCCAATCCGAGGTTTTTCCACAACACAAAAATCATACATCTCGAAGCTAATGTCACCAGACATTAAAGCTTCATATAACTGAGAATGTATGAAATGTTGGCTACGATGTATATCGGAAAGGGTGACCTCGTCATATTCGTCTGTATTGTTTAAGACATCAAACATTTTGGCTTTGTAAATCTCCTGTTCCATAATTACTATGTTGCCCCCCTTATCACTTTTCATAAACCTGAATTTATCGGTCATAGTGATTAAGTTGTTTAGGGCTCTTCTCTCAATATCTGTCATGTTACTGTAATGATTTGATTTAGAATTTAACATTTTAGAAATATCTTGTAAACATATTTCTTCAAACACCCTTATAGTGTGTTGTAAAGTTGGTGTGTAACATGAGGGCTTGTTAAAAATTTTTTGATTATCTACTGACACATTATGCATCAAATAATGTAAATTAAGTTTCCTAGTATATTTTTTAATGTCCACTACAGTCCTGACATAGTTCGCTCTTGTACTAGGAACAAAATTAAAACCTAACTTCAAAACTCTCAAATCATGTTCGGAAAAAACATGATTTGTTAAATTAATTATACTAAAAATATTTGACTGCTCAATTATGTCTCGTCCCCCAAGGACTGAGAATTCAGAAAAGTTCTGCTTCTGGTGAAGACAGTTTTTGAATTTAGCTGATTTTTCTTGCCAAAAAAAGAAGAAGTAGTAGTTGAAGAAGAAGACGTACTACCAGAATTAGACCCAATTTTTGTGTTGGTGGTTTTGCCATCGACAACTATAGATGGAAAATTGCTGCCATTAACCACCAAAGGATTGTTGTCACAGTCAATAACTGTCTGAACTATGTCATTTTCCATAAGGTTGGTTTTCAAATGAACATCTTCACTGGTGGCGACTTCATTACCAAAAAATCCACTTTTAGTGGCAGCAGTACCGCTGTTCTCAGTGCTTGAGGCGGCAACAGTTTTACTACGGACTGCCTTGTCAGAGTAATTGGTGTAGTGTCCTTTGAAATTACTTGGTTTACTAAATTTATGAGACACAGCAAAGTGATTATATGCAGTTTTGTTTTTATAAGAAGCAATGTCACGAGCCAAATTCCCCTGTTTCCTATTTACAATATCGACAGCATGTTGTTCAACATCACATAACGTGCTTTCAAAAAATTCATCAAAATTCGCTCCAGAAAGACTTTGTTTGAAAAAAGACTCAATTTCAACTATTTCTTTTTTAAGAAACTCCATTTTAACCAAATTGTTATCAATAAGTATTCTCAAGAAGCGCAACCCTGCTTCATTGAAAAACGCTACTAACGTGTCAAACATAGGCTCACCTGCATTGACCCCACTGGGGCATTTGAAAAAACGAAGTCCTTTAGGCACAATGTTCAAATCGATACAAAGTAGAAAATAACAATTCTCCAAGTCAATCGATTTATAGTGTTTAAACAATTTTGATAACTGCTCACGTTTGTAGTTGAAATCTTCATTATTGTAGCATTTTGGAAAATTACCAGAGGAACAAAATGGATTTTCCGCACGGTCAAAAAACTGCTCGAAAGCCCCCCGACCAATAGTGCGCTGCTGCTTTCCTTTGGAAACCTTCGTCATTTGAGGAATGCTGTCGCATTCAATTACTGTGTCCATCTCATGAAAAGATCCATCCAAATTAGTAACTTTGCCGCCGGCACTCATTTCATTAGCTTTCATGACAAGAAACTTCAGGGAATCCTTAATTTCTACTAATGGAGCCGCCAACAAGCCGTTTAAATTGGAAGCCTCAGAGGTAGGTGTGGGATGAATAGTCAAGTTAAGCAAAGCTTCATCATCAACCTCCGCCATGGTAATAGCACCAAAAGTAAACTAGGAACAAAACAAGGTGCCAACAAAAAGGAAAACAACAAACAACCAAGGAGGAGGTATAAATCCAAATACGAATCCAAATACGAATCCAAGAAATAGCGTAATGAAAATTTATTTATCCGCTTTCGTCCGTAGACTTCATCAGAATGAAAAAACAACATTTACACATTCAATAAATACTCTGCAAACAATTAAAAATTCAATTAAACAATTAAGTAAAATGGTTTCTTAATGCTAGTCAGTCAGCTGATCATAAAATTTAATTAAAATGAAGGGGAACTATGTCTTTATCTTTTTTAACTTGAAGTTTGCGATATTTTAGGAAACATTTTACATTGATGGACTCATTGAGTCCTGGATAGGAATCTGATTTAAGTCTAATCTGCCAAACAGTTTCTCGTTGTAGTAAATAGTTTTTAAAATCACCGTCTCTCATATCTCTGTTGCAAACCTCCAGTATGGAGAACAAAAATTTCTTAAAGGAACAGCACACTAATGAGTGTTTAAAAAGAGCATTGGTCTCATCATTGGTTTTAATACTGTAAAGATGTTCCCTGATTCGGATTTTTAATTGTCTAGATGTCATCCCCACATAATAAGCTGGACAAGTGGAGCAAAGGGCTATATAAATGACACCTTGGGTGTGACAGTTGACAAAGCCAGGAACCTCAAAGGTCCTGTCAACTGAGGCAACAGAAATGTAGGGACCCAAAGAGATATAACGACACATGTTGCATTCATAACAACAATGCATACCATATTTATTGGAAGACTTATTATGTGTCATGCAAGTTGTACTTCGTGTTGTATCGTGTTCCAAAGCCTTTTTAATGTTGAAATGGTTCTTCTGAACAAAAAATGGCCTGTTACCTAATATTTTAAAAATGTCAGGGTTGCCTTGAATGACCCTCTAGTTTTGTTCCAACAGACGCTGAATGCGCCGACAATCAGAACTCATGTCAAGTGAACAAACTAGCTCACCATGAGATCGATTGACTCTTCCTGTTTTAATGACTTCAAAAGTGTTTTGTGGGGTCAAATTTAATAAAGGAGGATAACATTCATTACGTTTCTGAAAAATTTCATCGGCAGCACTTGTTACCAATGTTTTATCATAACCTCTGTTGGAAAACAAAGAACAAATGAAATTAAATTCTTGAAGCAAATCAGCCTCTTTGGATGTCATGCGGCAAGCCCTGATAAATTGCCCTCTAGGGATGTTGTTGATGGTATGCTTGGCATGTCCACTACGAAAATTCAGATAAGCATTGTTAAATGTTTGTTTCCTATGAATGCGACTGTGGAATCTGACTTCATCTGCATCCCATGTTAAAGAAATGTCTAAAAAATTGACACTTAAACCTACATGCCCAATGGTGAACTTTAAATAATCGGAAAACGAATTTATTTCAGACAAGAACCTATCCGCAATTGAATGGTCACCTTCAATAACAAAAATCAAATCATCCACATAACGAGAGTAAAAAAAGATGTTGAATTTACTATTCAAAACTGGCATAAATTCAAGCTCCCACCATGCCATAACCAAATACCAGATACACATTTATATTGCATTCTCTCTTTACAGTTAGATAAGCGATGAGCAAACATGATCCTCTGCTTCATTGATAAAATTCTGTTGATTTGCATACCTTCATGCAATCATGTTGAGCTATGAGGTGTGACAGTCAAAAGTGTGGATAATACTGAGTGCATGAAACACACCTTGTATTTAGCTGACTCTGTGGCAGCAGGTGTAAATGCAATGACAGATTTCTTTTTTAGCCCAGATGATAATGGATTTGAATCCAGGTGTATCAAATGGTTTTAAATATGTATTTATAATGCAATGACATAATTCTTTTTTCTGCATTCACTGTGTGTTATATTAGCAGCACTGCACAGAGGAAACCACACCAGCAAAGAGCTGTTTACTGTCACTTGGTACTAGTGTCAGATGCCAAACTCCATGCAAACACAGAGGACAAACAGTGAAGGCCTTCATTGTTTTTCTCATTTATGTGTGTGGTGTGTGATTTTTTTTGACCAGATTAAAGGTGTTAAAATGGGTTAAATAGGAAAGTGATAAAATGGGGGGGGGCAAGCAAGGAAAAGAACAAAGGGAAAGCAATATAGTAATGTGCAGGAAGTAGGTAGGAAAGAATCATAGTTATCCATTTCTTCAACAGTGTAAAATGAAAATATGTACAGAATACTAGCTGAATTTGGACTGTCACCTCAACAAAGAGGGGTGACAACAATGCACTCATGTTGTATAGCCAATTTGACTGACTCAAGTGTGTCAAAAATACATGGGTGTGAAGTGGAGAGCTATGTATGGGATGATGATTTTTTTTTCTGGGACAGGTGCCCACTGTATTTTTTACTTCAGTAAAAGTGAATGTTAAGTAAGGGATGCAGGTATTTCAGGATCAGGAAAGTAATGTAGGTTGGAAAGCAAATGCAAACAAACAGGACAAATAAGACAAGACACAGAGATGGTGAGCAACATGACAGATTGGGGGACACCATGATTGGGGTTAGGGAAG
Source organism: Protopterus annectens (assembly GCF_019279795.1). Classification (NCBI taxonomy): domain Eukaryota; kingdom Metazoa; phylum Chordata; order Ceratodontiformes; family Protopteridae; genus Protopterus; species Protopterus annectens. The sequence goes on from NC_056726.1 coordinate 1,914,892,487, forward strand.
GGACAATGGGTACCTATGCCCATGAAACTTTGGGACAGTGAGAGTCTTCTCTTCACCAGCAGGACTGTCATCACTGTACTCTTACCCCACTGACTTTTAGAGTGCTTGATGTCTTTTCCTCTGGACCATAAAAGAGAGCATCCTCTCCATTCAGCATAGGCATGCATCACTGGTGCTGGGCATGACCCTACACACCAAGCCTGGCAACTCCTGGCAGGTGATAAAATTGCCAACTCTGCCACTATTCCCAGAGGGTACTACAACAACAGCTGCTGGGGTAGTGCTACCTAATATGGAGGGCCCAGCTAGTGAAGGGGCTGTGGTTAAGTGGGGCAGGCTGATCCTGTAAATCATTTAATGATTTGTCAGTGATGGATGACATGAAAACATTTTGATGACAGACAGAAAAATAAAAAAGAGAGAGATGAGGGTTGGGGTAAAAGAAACAATGAGGTAATTAATACTATCATATATGACATACATGCATTATCACAATAATATCTCAACTTTTACATTCAAGTATATTTCCTAACAGATACAAATTCTAAGTAATGATTGCTCAAAGTAATCTTTGTCTTGTACATATATTTTGCACATACGCTTGATCAAATTATGCAAATTAAGTTAATAGCATGGTATTTATGCTACTTCTGTTGAAATTAAATTATGTAATATTTTTAAAGGATTTTACTATATATTTGTTACTTGTGGTATTTAAACTCACAACATCTGACAACAGTATTAGACTTGACTCCTACAGTTGGGCTATGCTACAGACAGAAGAATACATGCTTGTTTTTACAGTTAGGATATGCATGCTCAATATGCTTCTACTGTATAGAAGAGCAATAATTTAACTAAAATAATAGTTATGTTGTACTGCATACATACCCCTTGCTTCCGCCAGTCTCTCTAGGCACTCAGCATGGGCTTCCATGTTCACTAGGATGTTCTGATAAGCTGTGAAACCAAATGGAAAGAAAAAGAGAACAGCATTATGCATTTCAGGCTTGACTATATGCAGCTTTCTATCTAAGATAAATTCTCTTTATCTGTATGCATACACAACTGTCAGATATCAGCTATCCTAAACTCATCCAGTCACTGGTTGAGTATATCCTGCTTACACCTTTTGAGGTCATTATAGTGATGCCTACATTGTTCCCTGGTGCATGGTATTCCAGTCACACTGGAGACAGCCTTGACCAGACAATTCCATGCCTCAGATGTGTACTGGGAGCCAGAATAGTCCTCCTGCAGCAGCCTTCAGCTGTAGAGCTTTCAAAGGATTCCAATACAGATTCTGGACTCCTGAATTCCCAACATCTGAGCCCAAAATTAGGCATGTTCCGTTCAAGCTCCAGACATGTCTTATCAGGGCAAACAGCAACAGTTAATAGTGCTTTTCCACCAATTCATGTTTTCACATTTACCACTAGTATGCAAACTCAAACAAACATGCCAACTGCATTTGTGTGATGTTAAGCAGAGAGCAACTGTACCAAACAGAGAATAAGGCAGTTTTTGAACTAAGAAGGGCAATGTGAAAATTGGCATTAGTTTTTGGTTTGTATGCTGCTGTACCTGTTACTTAATTTAACTTTACAGACATTTATTGGGGATATAAATTATATAACCTGACACATTTTTGGTATTGCATTACATACTGATAAAATGAGTTTGTTGTAATGCATAAGTTTGGGATTCAAACCTATGCATTAGAAATAAAATGTATTCTTCCACATACATTCTCATCCTAGCCACCAAAGATGTGCTTGTTGAACATGTCCATTAGTAGTATATATATATATATATATATATATATATATATATATATATATATATATATATAGATAGATATATATATATATATATACAGACACACACATATACATATAAGTACATATAAATTAACCAGGAATGTGAGTGACCTGACAAGGTCCTGGTTTATACATTCAAGTGTGTGTGTGTGTGTGTGTGTGTGTGTGTGTGTGTGTGTGTGTGTGTGTGTGTGTGTGTGTGTGTATGTGTGTGTGAGTAGCACTGAGGTCTGAAAGCAATTCAAGGCCAGAGAAGACAATTATAATTACAGAAAGATAATATTCAGTATACTCTCTGCCACACATATAATTCATATGAGCTCCACTGCTATATGTTAGATATTATGAATATAAGGCTGAAATTAATTCTGTTGTAAATATGCTGAAAGAAAAATTTGCTTGAATATATGTATAGAATTTACATTGTGCATTCAAACTATATGTATAACAGACAGGCTTCTCTTCACAGCATCAGAAAATGCCTAACAAAGCAATACTGGAAAACAAGCATTACATGATGTTCTCATATTTGTAGAACAAATATCTATTAACAGATATCCTTTTTTATAAATTCAGCAATACGTGATGTTTTTCCAGTAGAAACAGCTTATACAGATGTTTCCTTTCAGAATGGCATCCTCACATCAGCAAAAGTGCTTAAATCACAAAAGGACAATAGAAAAGTCTAAAAACAGACATTATGTGACTTCCCACATAAGGCCAGAAAAACATACTAAGAGGAAATGTGTGTGTGACTAGCTCTGTATATAGCTATTGTAGTAATTCAGTTATGTGAGAGAAGGACAGAGAGAGGTATTTTGTAGAAGTCATCATTCATATCTGTAATGAAGGAAAACTTTGTAAATATATGCTACAAATCTGACAGACTACGTGTGGTTTGTTATAAAATAAGTTATCTGTAACTGTGCTTATAGCTGCAAAATATATTTCTTTATCAGTGTGCAATTTGAAAGGCTTGGTGCTTTAAACAGACTACAGATGGAGTCATGCAGAGCTATGTGTCTCTGATTCAGCAGTAAACAGCAAGCAAGTAAGCAGCAGCAAGCAGTAAGAGAAATACAGCAAGAATGTGTGTCTTAAGAAGACTTCAAATCCCACAGCAAGCACCAAGAAGCAAGTAAGCAGCTCCATATAATTTTTCAATGGTGATCCTTTGACAACGTTCCTAGCCTGTATCCAAAAACAGGGGGAGTGAATGGGTAATGTCATTCCTGTAAAAGCACAGTAACGTTTATGTAAAGTACTTCAGATTTCTACCGTTTTCAACAATTTGTAGCAATACAGTTTAATAGACGTCTAAATCCGGTGAGACTGCATTGCAGGAAGGTGGAGCAGTTCCATAAATTCTCCAGAAAAGGTACAAGACGAAGTTGTAAGACTGAATCTGCCAGTTTTGCTGTACCAACTTCACAAGTGACTACAGAAACTTTTCAACCATCTACAGTAAAGCAGCTTGGCCATCTGCCTGTCTGCTGCTTGGTAAGAAAATTATTCTGTGTTACATACAGTATGAATGCCATAGAGGTAATAATAATAACAGAATAAATGTATATACAGCATATTAGCAAATGTAAAACCTTATTAGGGCAAGTTAATAGTAAGGCATTATGCAAATGGATTGCAATTTGATAGTAAGGTATTATGCAAATGGATTATAATATTTGACTGGTATCTGAAATAAAATCATGTGTGGTATAAAAATGTTTATTGTGTGTACAATGTCATAAAAATACAGAGCATGGCATTATCCAAAGGTTAGACTGTACAGACAAAAATTGTAAAGGTAAAGAACCAAGAAAAGTTGATATGTTGACATTATATTCAAATGTTAGACAGTTATGTTCTGTCACCAGATGCAAAAGGTTTATTTCAGAGTTGCAACAACAGTCAAATCAGTTACTGATAGAAACTCTAGTACATTTTGTTACAAAGGAATGTAGTAAACATCTAAAAGACAGACATAATGAGTTCAGGAAGCTTAGACAAGTTATACACACATCTTTTCAAAAGTGCATAGGAGTTTCAAATTCAGCAGAACAGCTTACTAAAGAATGTCAGAAAGACCATGCAACATCACAGGAAATTCAACAGCAGATGCAGGATAAAGGAAATAAATTAGCTCAACTGACAAAGACTGGGAATTTCCTGCATACACAGTTAATCTGTGCAAAAGAAATATATTTTACAATATGTTTATGTTTTGAAAATGGTTAAGCATGCATGCTAGGATGGTAGGGACATGACATGCTTGTATAAAGATATACATATACAAGACAGACATGCATGTGTGTTCTTTTCATCTAGAGTACATTTGTTTACAATGCACAAAAGCAAAAGGCAGACAACAGCAAATATAAATAAACATATGTTATAATTGTATAGTAACACCAAACAGTTAAAGTTCTGAATTTTAAAAATAAATAAAATCACAGATGGTATTAGTCAAACAGTTTTTGTAAAATTAATGGCAGGACAGTTAAATAGATAAATAAATAAAAAATACTGAAATCCATGTAAGGTAATTGTAAAATAATGTTTATTTATGTTGTATAAATGCATAGTTATGCAAATCACAATCACATTAAAGGAAAAACGCCAAAATAATTAATTATAGTTTATAGAGTATAAAATGTGAGCTCAGACCTTCCTAGACTGAATGAATAGTTACAGGAAATGTTGGAAAGATCAGATAAACAACAAGACGGATTGCCAGACAAGTAGCTTGAGTTTTTCTAAAGCATCATTGTTACTAAAATATAATTGTTAAAATGTTTACAGGCAACACTATTTGGTAATTGTAATAAAATGTCACAATTGTGCATAGATGTCACTTATAATCTGTTTGCAAATAAATGTTAAAAGGACAAAAAAAAACCTCAGTTGCATCAAGTACAGCCAGAAAATGGGCTATAGTATATATACAGTTCAAATCAATTGTGCAGGAGGGTGTAAATACCTACTAGAGGTAATATACAGTGAAAGCTTTATTTAGTAACCTAATAAAATAAGTGTATAACCAAAGTGTTGGGCTGACATACATTCTATTCTCACAGCATAGGGCAGGTAAACAGTGCTGAAGTACTACAGGGGAGGGGTACTTTCTCAGTTTTACACTGACTGTATAAGGGGGAGGGGCACTTTCTCAGTTTTACACTGACTGTATAAGCAGTACTGCACAAGGGTCTGAAATAAAGCTACAGAAAAAATAAACAACAAGGGTCTGAAATAAAGCTACAGAAAAAATAAACAAAAAGGGTCTGAAATAAAGCTACAGAAAAAATAAACAACAAGGGTCTGAAATAAAGCTACAGAAAAAAATAAACAACAAGGGTCTGAAATAAAGCTACAGAAAAAATAAACAACAAGGGTCTAAAATAAAGCTACAGGAAAAAATATCTAACACTATACATACTTATTGTTATTTATAATTATGCTTGATTTTTTTGTACTTGTTTTTTTTTTTAATTGAGTGGACAAGCATTAATAAAATTGAGAGTGTGCAAGATTAGAACCAAGGCTTACCTGTATTGTAGCCCTATACTTAAACATGCTGCCACAGGAACAGCTAAGACATCACTGTATATTTTTGTATTCATTATTAAGTATATGTGTTAATTGCCATGCAGCACTGCTTAGCATGTTTGCACTGTGGTATACCATAGAGGATACAATGTATCCATTTTGAAATTGCCTGCTGTCTGCTTCCTGTCTGCAGATGTTCTAGACCTGCAGGTGATGGGAAAGGTTGCTAACCACTGTGCAATGCTGCTTAGTGAGTTTGTGCAGTAGAAAGCAAAATATGCAACAATATATCCTTTTTGAAATCGAGAACATTGGCATCCTGTCTGCAGGTGCTCTGTCTGTTTCATGTTTGGGTCATTAATCTAGGTTTGCATGAAGGTAAGCGACGTGCAAACATGACAAGCAAGGCTCACCTTGTTTTATCTTTGTGAGCAGTGTTTATCAGGTTTCATCCTTAAAACATCGCCACAGTAGTCAGGAAATCCTTCTTCGTGACACACCTCATCACAAAAGGTTTCTCATCCAGGAAAAAAAAGAGGTCATTGTTCCCCTATACTCATCAGTCATTAGACCCATTATAGAGTACAATGCCCCTTTTGGTATATACCTCACAAGACATCTACAACAACTGGAAAGGCCACAGAAATACCTCACAAAGAGGATTACCAGCATCAAGCAGATTCCCTATGCAGACCATCTCAAAAAACTCCATCTTTACTCCGTCAGATATCGCCTACTCAGAGGCGATCTCTGCCTAACATACAAAGCTGTGTCAGCCCCAGAGCTGTTGGACATGATCCACTTAAAGAAATCCCAATCCCTCTCAGCTACACACTCTAGGGACCTAAACCTTGTCACCACAATAAACAGAACATGCTGGAGGGATAGATTCCTGCCCCAGAGACTTCCCATACACTGGAACAAACTACCTATCTATATCAAACAAAGCTCCTCATTAGCACTCTTCAAGAAAAATCTTGATGATTGGATGGGAAATAGGAAATTCACCCCGGGGATCACCTCTGGGGCTCTGCTCGACAGTGGCACAGGAAAATAATTTCCTTGGGTGGCAAAAGCCAGGGTACACTTTTGGCTAGGCTTATATACGCCCTAGGGCCAATAACCTAGTACCTACCTATGGACCTATGAACCAATGAAAAGACAAATGTGGGACTTGAACTGTGATCTACAGATAGTATACACTGTGTGGATCACCATGTTTAGCAGATTCACAGGTGTAGTTTATTATTTATCACAGAAGTGTATTACATGACATTTATATGACGTTTATTCTATTTATCCATTTGCCATGTCTATGTTGTCATGCACCATGCAAATAGTGATTTAAAAATAATATAGATAGAGATATATAAAATAAACAGTATGACTAAATAAATGTTAGTACACATTAAATATTTTTACACAAGTCTGGATTTGAACTGTCACACCAATGAACCTGCAAAACACAGCAAGGGTATCTAATCCCTCTTTGCCACAGAAACAGCTTTGCTGTAGGAATGAACAACATTGTGCATACATGCAAACAAGTCCCACATCATTCACAGTATTAAAAAGGCATATAGCACTTGCACACTTCATAGCTGTTTGCACATGTTAATTTCAGATGCAGTGCAATGAGTGATCACACAACCATTTATGACTATTGTTTGCAGCAATGCAGCTCTGTCTTATCTTTGTATGGTGTTTGTGCTTCTCGTATCGGAGCAGCAAGCTGACACATGCAGTCTGTAAGGAATTGTGTATAATTTTCCTTAAATGTATGACACTATTAAATGACAATAATATACAGTTTTCAACAAAGTCAGGGGAGTGGATATAACTGAACAGAAACTGAGAAATGTGTGTTGCTTACTTACATTTAAAACCTTGATGCAATTACTTCTACACTTTGTAAGTGTAACCTGGCTGACACACCCAATACAGGTAAGGGAGTCTGAATTTCTGCTGTCTTTTCCTTCTTCTTACCAGTAATTCACAGTTGCAATCCATTAGCAACAAACACTGAGGCAGTGCCTGCAGTATATTTACATCTGCCACGCAAAGCTAAGAATTTGGGATCCAGAAATTCTAATCAGTTCACACCTCATTTGCTTATTCACCATGCTCACATGCCTGAAACTACACTATAAAAAGGTAACCATGTAGCTAGGGAACCTGAAGTTGAGAAGAATTGCATATGTGGAAAACACAGAAGAAGATTGCTATTACTTTGGATTTACTTTTACAGAAGACTATTGATATTGAGAAGGTATGATTGAACTTTTCAGTTATATAGTGGATTTGCTCACATGTAGCAAGAAAAAAAATATGTATACACACACACACACACACACACACACACACACACACATATATATATATATATATATATATATATATATATACACATTGTATACATAGATTTACTATAATTATTGTGAATGACATTCAGACCTCAGTTATTATTCTAAATGTCAGATTGTCATTCCCAAAATACTGAATGTATTGCAACGTTGAACACACTTATGTGAATACAATAGTGCATTCAGCTTTAAGCCCTCAACAAACTCTATGGAGATTGTGGTGCAGTGAGGTTTGGAAATTCATCCATATCCCCACTGTAGTGCGATCTCAGATTTGGAATATATTGTTAACAGGGGGTGTGGGAGGTACAGCCCCCTGCTGCAAAAACGTGATATGTTGTATAAGAGTTTCATTTATATGAGGTCCTATATGGTTATCATGTGATATTTTCAAAGGCAATGTCGAATCTACTGTATCGATCAGCTGATTTGACATTGTAATACAGTCATGATTCCATTTTCAATGGTTTAATTTGAAATTACAAACAGAAATTGTTTTGCCTTTTACAATTTTGATAGTAAACCTGATATGTATGTATACATATATATATATATATATATATATATATATAGAGAGAGAGAGAGAGGGAGAGATATGGATCTACTTCATATGGTCGACATTTCAGAATATCAACATTCATATGACCAAGACCATATGATCAACATTCAAAATGTCGACCATAGAATAAAAAAATAAAAAACACATAAAAACTTACCTACATGCTGCATTCCCCCTCCCCTACACCTCCCGGAACTTAAATATACCAACTTTGAGGTTGCACTACGGTGCAGAAGATGGAAATGTTTCCATTCCGCACTGTATGGAGATGCTGGTTCCGTATGGTCAACATTTTGAATGTCGATCATATGGTCTAAGCTATATGAATGTCGACATTCTGAAATGTCGACCATGTGAAGGGAATTCATATATATATATATATATATATATATATATATATATATACACACACACACACACACACACACACACACACACACACACACACACACACACACACACACACGCACACACACATACACACACATTAGCAGATGCAACTTTTATCTGTATGCACTTCTTAGAAATTTAGTGATAGCATAGGCATTTTTGTCAGGGCATTTTACTTTATCAAACAGACAGTCTTGTTAACTTTCATTACACAGTTACTGTTATAATTTTCTCTTTACACTCTTCCATGTTATTTCAGTGAAATGTAAATGTCCTTTATTGCCAATGACACAGGGTTGTTAGCTTTCTATGATCGTCCATAGACTTCTCTAGGGAAGGGCTAGGCACAGGCAGAGGTGACTGGCAATTGCATACAAATGACTGTTCTTTGGCAAATGTGTATGCATGTTTTTGGGACAGTTTGTTTTAAAGCACTTATAACAATTGACTGACGAGTTTTTCCTTGTGTGATACAAAATGTTATTTGCCTGTTGTTTTGGGTGTGGAAGACCCATGTTTTATTTCTGTGTTGCCAGGACCAAAAATGATTTTTACTGGGGTTTGCTTTGGTATTGTTAGCCCTTGTTTTAGATCAAACATTAGTCTGTGTGACTGTGATATGTTACAACCATATAACCATTTTTTATATTTGAATAACTGAAGTTTTTTTGTTTCTCCAGTGGGTAATATTGAAAAACTACTAATATGTATTGTATCTAAGCAGGAGTTTTACTTATGTGATATTTATGGGTAGTAATCTTTCGTGATATATGTCACCTAGGACTATGGCACCCGAGAGTCCCAATCTCCGCCAACCCCACTTCACTGATGCTGAGAATGATGTCACTGTCCAAGCCTTTCGACAACATGGTGCCTTTCTGCTTGAGACAGGATGTTGTGATATTTCTGGAAGAAGGCAAATTTTATAATCAGATAACGAGCAGAGTCAATGCTGTTGGGGGGGGGGGTGCATATGTTGATTTTTAACAATGTCTTGTATAGTAAAATATTGAAAATAATAGCTAAGTTGGTTTAATCATTTTTTTTTGGGGGGGGTTATTTATGGATTGATAAAGTTGCCATCACATTCTGGTTCATTACACATGGGCTTGGATAGACATGTATTATTAATGGACATATAAAGGCCAAAAATGTTTACCCCTGTGTTATTATTGCTTACCTTCTTCCAGGACCATTCTCCCTAGCAAGTGTGCAGTCATCTGCACATGGTAAGCCAGACATTTTTATTTCAGTACTGATGAGCATTTGACAAAAATAGGCATTTATCCATATATGTGAGGACTATGTGTGTATTGCTGTACTGTCTGTGATAGTAGAATCAGTGTAAGTTTGTTAGAATATATTAAACTGTAGTAGTGTAGCTATTAATTTCTTTCCTGTGTTTATTGCTTATTATCACAGATGATCCTGACATTGGAAGCTTAGGTCTTTTACTACCTGATGTCAGAGTGTTGGCAGACTCTGATGATGATGGTGGCCAAACAGAGGCACAGTCAGGAGGTGCAGAGGTTGAATCTGACAATGAAGTTGACATTCAGTCATCCCCTGTAATTCTACTGGACACAGCCAGTAAGCCTATGCAAACCCATTCCACTGAGCCCTCAAATATTGGAAATATTGAGGGTGAGATGCTTGATCAGAGTACTGTGGTTAATAAGGATTCAGTACCTGTTGACTCTGGCCATAGCCAAAGTGTAGGTGAGGTACCATGCAGGAGGTTGTTAGGAATGCTTGGAGAAGGCCTGCTGTCCATCCTCCACTGGATCCTGGTGTGTCTTTTAGTGCTACTCAATGTATGTTTAGAGTTGTCATGGAGGTGCAGGCACATTCCAATAGGGCATCAGAGTAATTGCTTAACATTATAGATGTTCAACAACCTGACATGTGTGACTGCCTGCACTGTGCTGCCAATTCAATGGATTGGATGAATGATACAGGTGGTGTCTGTGGTGGAACATTTGCTGGCAGGGCTACAGCATCCACATGGACATACATCAGCCACAACATCTGATGTCTGCCAATGTGACTGTGCCCAATCACAGTCCTGTAGAAACACCATTTACATTTCTCTGTTAGTGTGGAGATGTCCACATCAAGATGTGGCAGGACATGGAGCCAGTGTCCTGGGCATATTTGTGAAGAGAGCTCATCCAGTAGACATTAGTCAGCTGTTTTCTCAGGGTAATGTAGTGAAGCATGGCACAGATGGTGAATATTTCAGCACATGTATAGGGATTGTACTGCAGGGCTGATCAAGATGTATCTGGGCACAGGAACTGCGACTTCCGCAGCTCAATCATATGCTCTATGATATTTCTTGTTTGAGCATGAGCCTCATTATAGCATTCTTCAGTTGGTGTGTGTGCATTTCTGATGGGAGTCATCAGCCAGCGTTACAGTGCATAACCTGCATCCCTTAATAAATGACCCTGTGGGATATACTCCCACCAGTAAATATCTTATAAAGTTGACAGTTGTGCCAGATGTGTGAGTTCTGGTATCTCCCTAGGTTGTCAGCACACACCTTCAGGATGATTCCCTTAGCACTGCACACAACCTGAGAGTTAATGGAGTGGTAGCTGTTTCTATTTATGTACAGCCTTCCCTGTTCCTCAGGTGGTGTTTTGATTTCTACATGTGTACAGTCTATGGAACCTTGGACTTCAGGGTAGTGTGCTACAGGGTAGAACTGCTGCATAGTTCTGGCTTTGTCCTCAGGTGTAAGGGGAAAATATACGTACTCACTGGCATGTTGTAGCATAGCATTGAGGAACTGATGGAGGATGCTGATGCTTGTGACATCCCCAGCATGTCCACTGTTGGTCTCTGGAAAGTTCATGTAGTTAAAATTCTAAGTGCTACACATACCTCAGTCTCCACTGGGATTGGTTGACCTTGGTTTTCCCTCACTCTCAGTTGAGAATGACAGAGTTTGCAGAATTCCTGTAGTGCCCACACTGTAGCACTCTGCAATTTCCACCTCATGCAGATTGAAAAAAGTTAAACACAGTCTAAACACCCTTCTCCTTCTTGGTCATGGTCTGTTAGCAGCAGCAATAGTGTAGACTTTAGCCTGCTGCACATACCTTTGAATAAGAGAAACATCAGCCCCTGACATTCTTTCCTTGTAGCCTAGTTTCTGTTGCTATATTTCAACAGGTCTTGGAATTCACAAGGAAAACCAGCACTGGGTCTGTTGCTTTGTAGCTTGTTGAAGTTCCTCCATCATGGTTTGGTTGATTATCATGCAATTTAGCTACTAATGCTGCAATTAACCTGCCACAATGTTTACTGTGTCTCTGCTCCTCTATAACTGCTTACTGAATACGAAATGGTGCTCTACCATGTGGGCACTGCACAGTGCTGTGAACATGGTTTTAGCAGACCATGTAGGCTTTATTAAATCTGCACCATGATGAGTGATAAATGGACGAAAACTTTAAAACAATAAATATTTTCTAACTTTTCTGTAGTTAATCCATGAAACAATTATTTTGTAAGTGAAACACCTTATTATGAAATAAACCAATGTTAAAATTTCAAATTCTGCTAAAGTGAGCTTCTATTTTGGCAAAAAAGTAAAGCCTAAACCTTTGAAGTTCTATGTGCAGTTTGTCTTTCAAAACAGCATGCTTCTGTAAAAAATGTCCCCATGGGCATTTGAAAAAGTGTTGCCTATATTTGAGACATAGATCAATATTTGATTTCCTCGGGTCTATATTATAACATTGAAATGTCAAAACTTCGAATGTTATAACACTGAACCGGAAACCTCGAAGACTGACAATATTGAAGCCACGGAACACTGAATTCTTTCCTAGGGAAAAAATTTGGTGGGCCGTTTCAGTGACTTCGCTATTTCCTCCACTGTGGTGCGATATCAGAGTTGGTATATTTAAGTAGGTGGGGGTGTTGGGGGCACAGTCCCCCACATTGGGGGGTGTGGGGGGGTGAAGCCCCCCACATTAGAAATAGTTTGTATTGTTTTTGTGTTTCGTGTTTTGTACTGGAACAGCGATTTTTTTCCCAGGGAAAAAAATCGCTGTTCTCAGTCTTTGGGGTTTTCACCTTTCGTGGTTTTGGGTTTGATGTTATAACATTCAAAGTTTTGACACTTTGATGCTATAATATAGACCCGATTTCCTCAGCATATTCTTTTTGTAACCTTTTAAATGAACGATAGCAGCTACTAAGATTAGGTTTACTGTTAAACAGCATACATGAGTATCCATCACTGGACTTGATTAAGCAATGGAACAAGTCATCATTATCATAATCAAACCCCATTTCCCTATTTTTTCTACACAGGGTTACGGTTTTAAGTCAGCTACCTACAAGTTCTATTAATTTAGTGCTGTCTTTCTGCCTCATTTGTCAGTCGTGCTTGTCACATTGTATAGTGGAACAAAAAACATCCCACGATCAGGGCTGGATTAAGGTGGGTGCTATTGATGCTGCAGCATTAGGCCCATTCTTGAAATAGGCCCAGATGAAAACAGACGAGAATTTTCCGGAAGCTGAACAGTTTTCATTTGCTATATTAACCTCAAAATAATTCTTAGAATGAAATTTGGTGTGCGACTTTTGGACACCTATACACAGCGTCACTTATTATACAGTTACTATTATTCTTTGCACTGTGACGTAACTATAACATCATTGTTTATTGTTAACCGAAGATTTAAAGTTAATGCTATCAATTTTACGTTAAACAGTTTACTTTGTGATATCTTACGTACTGTTTCACGCATGCCTGCTATGGTGTCTTAACTCAGTGGATGGGATAAAGCGAAAAAGAAAAGGAAAGAAGCAGCAGAACAAGAAAAGCTTTTGGCAAAAATTCTAAAATTGAGTTTATACTTTGGAGTACGAGCATCTTCATCTCAATTGTCTGCATCGGATGTAATTGTGAGTTTGAGTGCTCCTGAAGACCAGGCCAAGCAAGATGAACCTGTGGAGGCAAGAGAGAATAAAGAGCGGGAAAGTTCAGCAGAGAGAGAAGAGATGAAAGGAGATGCTATCGCTGAAGCACTAGCACCGACGCTGGAGGCTTTCACCAATGATTTGGAACAGTGGGGTGAAATCGACACTGACACTCGAGAATATTGGGCCAAGGAAGGTCCAAAAGACTGACAACACACTGAATCGAAGCTTGAAGAGAGTGCCAGATGATACTCAGGTGAGTCATTCAAACATTGATGCACAAAGACCTTCTCCGTACGTACGCATCCGCTCAATGGCGAAAAATCCTCTAGACAGTCGTTGTGCTACTCGCCCTTGACAGGGAAGGTGTTCTGCTTTGCATGTAAGTTGTTCAGTGGCAGTGCTGTTCAAGCAACCAAGTTCGTTTCTGGTGGTTTTGACAATTGGAGGGCAGGCAAATCCAGAATAAAAATGCATGAAAGCAGTGATGGTCATGGCAAGGCTATGTTGTCCTTTGTGAGCCGACAGAGGGAGGCCAGTCCTGTTGACTCTCTAGCTGCCAAACAGGTCAAGGAAGAGTGGTGTTACTGGTGCCAGATTATGAAGTGGCTCATCGACGTTCTGATATTCCTAGCTGAGTGTGGTCTTGCTATAAGGGGCACAGATGAGATCATAGGTTCCACTCCATAATGGTAACTACCTTGGCATCATTGAGCTGTTGGCGGAGTATGATACTCTGCTGGCTAGCCATATTAGAAAGTATGCAAACAGCGGGAAAGGTCACGTTTCCTATTTGTCATCCACAATTTGCGAGGAACTGGTAAAGCTCATGGGACAAAAGGTGCAGGACACCATCCTGAAAGAAACCAAGGAGGTGAAGTATTTCTCTGTTTCGATTGACTTGACACCTGACATATCACGTCTCAATCAGCTAACGATTGTTATCCGGCACATTCTGCTGTCAGGCCCAGTTGAACAGTTCCTGATATTCATGCCTATGATAATGAGACACATGGCAGGGCAGATGGCTAGTATACTTCTGAACTTTCTGAAGGAAAAAGGCTTTGGATATTGCTAACTGCAGAGGCTAGTCATATGACAATGTGTCAAACATGTCAGGACGGTACAATGATGTCCAGGCAACTGTGAAGCGAGAATGTAAATATGCCACTTTTATTCCATGCTGCAACCACAGCCTAAACCTGGTAGGAGATCAGGCTGTTGAAAGCTGCAGTGGCTGTACCAGGTTTTTTGATTTTGTCAATGGATGATATGTATTCCTGTCTGACTCAACATATCACTGGCAGTGACTAAAGAATTGCTGCACGCTGACACTCAAGGGTTTACCTGGAACCCGATGGTCAAAGCACTGGTAGAAGGATGGAAGAGCATTCAGGAAGTCCTGGATGAGCTTGCAGCAGATAAGGAGCAGAAGTCAGATACGAGAAATCAGGCCAAGGGATTTTTGTGCAGGATGGACGAACTTGAGGACAGCAGTTATGGCGACTGCCTGGAATGATATCCTTGGCCATCTCAACAGTACAAGCATTAGCCTCCAAGATTCTACAGTCAGCCTGAATACGGCAACTGGCTTGAGGGCATCACTGGTCAACACGGTTCAATTTCCAGGGGACAGATTTGATGTGTATGAGCAGATGGTGACCAAAAAGGTTCAACACGGCGAATACAAGGCTGAGCAGCATCGAGGCTGTAAGCGAAAGCAAATGCCTGATGAAGGAGCAGCAAATGAAGCACACCTTAGCCCAAGGCAAACGTTCAAAACTCAGATATATCTGGTCATGATCGACAGTTTGTTAGCTGAACTGGAAAAACGGATGAAGGCGTATGATGATATTTGTAAAACATTTGAATTTCTCTCAGAGCTAATATCATTGAGCATTGAGCAGATCAAGGACAAAGTTAAGAATCTCATGTCCTTGTATTCAAATGACTTGGAAGACACACTGATGGCTGAGCTGATACAGTTTGCTGCATTTATGTGCACTCAGAAACCGGTGACTGTGAATGAATCAGCAGAGCTTACCATGCACAAGCTTTTGTCATTGTTGAATCTTTCTCAGACATTTCCAAACATCAAAATTGGGTTGCGCATTTATCTGTGCATGATGGTGTCCAATGCCTCCGGATAGTGGAGCTTCTCAAAGTTGGGAATAGTCAAAGGAGAACTTTGGTCCTCAATGGGGCAGGAACGGCTAAGCATGCTGGCGCTTATGAGCATTGAGCATGAGCTGTTGCGCAGCCTTGACTTCACTGACACAATCAAAGAATTCACACTTGCTAAGGCTTGAAAAACAGCAATATAAGTAAGCAGCACTATCGCAGTAGTTAGAGTGACAATATGCCTAGGTAGGCTAGGTTACGTTGATCTGATTTAGCCTTTCCTGCATTAAGTGCACTTTTCAGACAATTGCTATTGAATGTTGATGTTATATAGCTTGATGTTAATCTCAAGTTGTTATGATAATACATCAACACGTCATTACTATTATTCATGTTCAATAAAGGCTGGCTGGTGGCATCTCAAGCAATTAAGGATTCTTGGTCAATCTGAGTGCGCATGTACGGTGAGTGTTGAATGCACATGCACCAATGCCAATAAAAAATAGGCCCTTTTTGCGCTGCAGCATCAGGCGCAATTTGGTCTTAATCCAGACTTGCCCATGACTACGTATATGTTATCCTGCTCCAGAATTAAGGCTAGAAAAAAAAGCTTTTATAGAACTCCAGCTTAATTTTTCTTTACCTCCTCCTATATCACAATTCTGCTATAGTCTGACCAGTGTATGCAATTAAATCAATAAATAAATAAATATGCAAATACATTATCAAGCTTCTGGGTTTTTTATTTTGTTTTTTTGATTTTTTTTTTTTTTTGTCTGTCATTGTCCTCACATTCTTCTTAAGGAAGTTTTTGATAGTTATACATTATTTCAGCTGCAACTAGATTTCTGCTGTCATTGAGGCATTTTATGAAAGTATTAGGTTGAAGGTCTGAAAAGTGGAAAAATGGATCATTAACAGATAAATGACTTAATCATCAGTAACTGACCATTCAGTTAATATATCACTCTTAGCATCTCAGCAGCAGAAGTTAACAAAACAAAAGCTGGTTATTATTTTGTAACAGAAAAATAATGTGCCTTCTTTTCAACTTTATCAGTGTTTAACTCTACTATGATAATAATAATAATAATAATAATAATAACAATAATAATAATAATAACAATAATATAAACTTCAGCCTTGTTTGCTTCTTTCTCAAATTGCACTGTAGATTTAGGATTCAGGTAAATGTGAACAATATCACAAATGAATCTGTATGCTGATACAATTAACTCTCCATGCATATTTTCCTATTGCAATAACTTCAATAACTCATATCTAGTGACTGTGAAAAACAGAAAGAAATATGCACTTTAAAATTCTAACTGTGTTCAACTGTTACTATGTGCAGCCTTGTATGGTGCTTCAGAAGTGACAATTAAAATAAAAACAAGCTTGTGACAGACAGACACTATATCAACAAGGGTGATACAGGAATTACAGTGCATGGTAGGTGCAGCTATCTGCTCAGATTTTATCTTTTCTTAAGTAGAACCTGCATCTTAAAATAGTAACCTAACATATCCCATGTTCATCTTTTATTTGAATAGGAAACTGCTCACCACATTTTCAGTGATTTTTATTGATTTTGAATATTATTAAAAATGATTTGGACTTTCCTTCTCTTCAACCACACCTCCCTGATAATTGAAGATATTGACCTGTTCCGCTATTTTCCTTCTTATCTCAGTTTTCATTTTCTTCTGTTTTCCCCATTTGTTGCCACGAACTTTGACTTATCTGCGCTCTGTTTCATATCATGTGCCTTCAGTTTTGCATTCCTCTTTCAATTGCTAAAGTTCCTTTGAGAGTCTGCTTGTAATGTCACATCATCTGCATACAGCAGCTTTGATGATCTTTCTCCTCTGACCTGTTTGCTGATGTGGCCAATCACCAGTATGAATAAGAGTGGGCTGACAGGAGACCCCTGATGTAGATACACCTCTACTGGGAACTCCTCTTTGGGTCTAAACAACTCATACTTGTTTTGTTTGTCTCGTTTTAAATAGCCTGTACCAATTCTATCAGTGCTTCCTTGATTTATGAACCTTGCAAGACTGTATAAATCAGCTTTCTAGGACATTAAAATATGCCTTCTCAAGGTTTAGGAATGCCACGTTAAATGGCACTGTTTGTCTCCCATCTGACTTTCTACTACATCACATATTTGCTTATCAGTCACCCTCACCACAACTTTTATGCAGTGTGACAGCTGTCTGATACTTCTTTGCTGTCCTCAGTTGAGAATGCCCCCTTTGGTTTTGAGAAGTGACACTACAATGCTTATTCTACTGTTGTCTGGGACACACCTCAATGAGTTCCTTCACCAGCAATATCTTTCCCATTATAGCCAAATTGATCATATCTGTTATGTCTTCATCTGAGCCTAATGCTTTTTCTGACTGCATTTCCTTAGTGTTCTTATAACCTCTAGTCTAGTTTCTTCTTTCATTGTAGCCTGTGCAGGAGGCAGTAGAATTTCTGTGTGGTTTTCCTTATTCAGAAGTTTCTTGAAATACTCTTTCTATCTGTCTTTGATGGCCCATGGACTGATGAGGATATTATTGCTTACCTTATGAATGGTGTCTGAGCACTGTCTTCTTTATCTTTCTGTTACTGTCTTGCAAGTTACTGCACTTCCGTGTGTCATCTACTGAGTCACTTTCCTGACTCCGGTAGAGTTTTTCCTGACATGTGACTTGTTTTCCATTGTGACTGTTCTTTTAGACTAGTTGTTAGCCAGCCAGTATTGCTTTTAGCTTGATCTGACTTTTCCACCTCCCACTTCTTCTTGAACTCCTTCTTTCTTTTGATAACATCCCAGACTTCTGCAGTCTACTGGAAGATTTTGTTCTATAGTTTGTTTTCAGCCATGTACCTTCTATAGTCCTCACTCATGCATTTTTGAGATGCTGCCATTCTTCTCTGATTCCCATCTGTTTTCTCTTCTTCCTGAAGTGCTAGGGTCACATTTTCTTCAACACCTGTGCGTTTTCTCCAGTCAGCTTGTATTCCTTAGCCTAGTATCTATTGACCTAGGAGTCTTCTCTGATCACTTCTTGTATTTGATTGTAGCCACCGATGGTTTAAGTTGGGGGCTGGCTGTTTCACTGGGGATGACTTTGCAATATCTGATTTTTAAACCAATGCCTTTTCCATACATACAGGAAGT
>NC_056726.1:1914913901-1914923901 GCF_019279795.1 Protopterus annectens
ATTCCTTGAAGATCTAGATTTAATTGTCAACAATTCTAGTTTAGATACATCCTTGAGAAGATCTTTAAAATTTTGAAAAGAGGGAATATGTGAAGATTTCCAATTTTTTGTGATTTATTTCCTGGCAATGGATAGAACAGACCATGGAAGTGAATATTTACTCAGTTTTTGGAATTTGGAATTGGGGTGTTAAATAACACTAATGATTTGGAGAGTGAAAAAATTATTAGTAAAGATTGCTTGTAGGAATTGATTAATATCTTCCCAAAATTTCCTTAAGAATAAGCAATCATAAAATATATGTGTCCAGTCTCCGTTTACTACTTTTTTACATCTCCAACATATTTAGTTATCGTACTAATATTGTATGGAGTGAGAAATTATCTATTTAAAAATTTCCAGGTAAATATTTTCCATTTGAGTGAAGATGTAGTTTTACCAGCCGATTGAAGAATATTTAATTTATCTTTGTCTGAAGGATTACAATTATTAGTGATAGAGACAAATTCCCACTAATTATCTGTGTATATCTCCAAATCTGACTTTATTGTTCTATATATGTGTGAAAGGCTAATTTTAATTGCATTGTTCTGCTGAGGTGGAACAATTAAATAATGTTTAAGTTTAGGGATTGAAGTCTTAGATGAAGGGGAGATTAGATCAAGTTTATCCTTCATATATTTCCTAGCGTCTTGTAAATCTAGCCATAGTGTTTAATCAAAATGATTCTCTTCTATAAGAGTATTAACTGATTTTAACTCATGACTGCTCATCATTTGATGCCAAGCTATCAGATGCGTTTGTTTGAATCGTGACATTTTATGGAAATCTGTAGTAAAAAATGATCCCTTGTGTATAGGCTATGGGGTAAATAAGGAATATCCAACTTTCATATATTTTAAATCAAAGGATAACATTTTTAAAGGATTTTAAGATTAGAGTTATGCAGTTAGATTTAAATGTCTGGGTATGATAGTAAGAGAAAAAATATTTCAATCTCCAGATAAATGAATTGTTTTTTAAATTTAACATATAGGTATCATTATTACTTTTTGGATTTTGAGATAAAATTAGAATATACTCTTTCCATTTTGCTGAATACTTTCTGTCTATAAGTTAAAAGATTGATTTAATTACTGAAGGGATTGAGTAAAATTCTAGATTAGGTAGTGCAATACCTCCATTTTTCCAACTATACATATGGTACAATAATGCAATTCTAGGTTTAATTGAATGCCAAAGGAATGTTTTAATCATTATATTAAACTTTTTAATTATTGAGCTTGAAGGGGTTATAGATATAGACTGAATTATATATAAAATTTTAGGAAGTAATACCATTTTTATAACTGACAATTTCTCATCCATCGAGAATCTTATTTTTGACCATCTATTTATTAAATTGTCTGTTTGCAATACTTTTATTGAAATTCAGTTTTAGAGTATATTTTATGTTGTTAGCAATAGCTATACCTAAATATGTTATTTGTTGGGATTGTGCTATTTATTTTTTAAAATTATCTTGCATATTAAAATTTTTTGGACCAGCTAAAAAGATTTGTGTTTTATTATGACTGAATTTAAGGCCTGAGTTTTTTTGAAAATTATCCATGTCATTGAATAAATCTTATACAGATGGATTCTTGCCACCCAATGTAATCAATATATCGTCTGAAAACATTTGAACTTTTGATGTTTCATTAAAACCCACTTC
Source organism: Protopterus annectens (assembly GCF_019279795.1). Lineage (NCBI taxonomy): Eukaryota > Metazoa > Chordata > Ceratodontiformes > Protopteridae > Protopterus > Protopterus annectens. Next base: position 1,914,915,616 of record NC_056726.1, read on the forward strand.
ATATCCCTTAATGTTACTGCTGTCCCTGATCAAACTTGCCCGGGATTCCATAATTAAAGTAAATAAAAGGGGAGATAATGGACAGCCTTCTTTAGTACCTTTTATAATTGCTATTAACTGAAAGATGTTAGGGGGTCTATATTAGAACATCAAAAGTTTAATGGTTCGAATCACTAAAGGTCGACCTTTAATGATCAAACCATTAAAATTTCAAATGTTCAGAAAAAATAAATTAAAACAAAAAAATAAAATTTAAAGGGTGTAGGCCACCCTGCGCCCCCCACATGGGGGGCTGCACCCCACACACCAACCGCTACTTAGATATACCAACTGTGAGACCGCACTACATTGAAGTTAATGGAAATCTCCCCTTACAGAGATTTCCATTTACCCATTCGAAGTTCTACACTTTTGCTATTCTCGTGTTGACAATGTCAGATTCGACACTGTCGGCTTTCGAGAATATAATAGGTAACCGATATTAGGACCTATTTTAATATATGCTTGACAACCGCTGTATAATTGAGTAATACGATTTATAACATTTTTTTTTAAATTAAGTTCCTCTAAAAGAATAAATAAATATTCCCAATTAATTGTATCAAAAGCACAATTTATATATAAACTAACTATAGTTAGATTATATTTTGAGTTCTTTACTGATTCAATTAAGGTTATTATTCTTTTAATGTTGTCATAAGAAGTTCTGTTTATTATAAATCTTGTTTGGTCCGCTTCCACTAATTTAGGAAGAAAGTTTTTAAGCCCATTTGCATATATAGACATAAGCATTTTATAGTCCTTATTTAGTAAGGAAATAGGTCTATATGAATTACATTTAGTGGGATATCTGTCATGTTTTAGTAAATGAGTAATAAAGGTATATTTCCACAATGGTGGAATTGTATTTTTATTTTTGTACTAGATTGAAAACAGAATGTAAAATTGTGAGAGCTTTAATAGGTAAAATTTTGTATATTTCTGGAATAATGCCATCATTACCCAGAGCTTTATTTTGTTTAAGCTTATTAATTTGCAACTGAATATTTTTAAAAGTAATTTGGCTATCTAGTAGTTTAACTTCTGTTAACGTTTTTGTTTACTTTTTATTAATATATGCCTGAATATCTTTTTTAGGGTTTATTAACTCAGAGGATTGATTTAGTTTGAAAAAACATTCTCTAAATTTATTTAATATATTATGTAAACCAGAGGCCATTTTCTTTTTTTTTTTGGTGAATAAAGTATAGGAAAATAATAGATAGATGTAAGGAATACAACTGTTTATTGTACATGAAGTATAAAGCAGAAATATAACAAGATATATGTTTAAATAGCTTTCAGCTATGCAAATTTTAATGACCATCAAAAACATTGTTGTCAAAGAATTGTAACAGAATCAATTAACAAAAAAAAAAAAAAACACCCAAAACCTTCTGGAGTTACCTTTTCTATGTATAGAAATAAACATATCTTAGATGAAATATTTATATAACTATTAACGTTAACTAGTATTAAAATATAATAGTTAATAACATAAGACTTTACTATATAGATGTTTAGTTTCTTCAAAACTATAGATTAGCATAAACCGTATGTTATATATAAATTTTAATTAAAATAATAAATTCAAGATTTTTTTTTATTAATTATATGTTTGCATATGAAACATAACTATTAAAGTCTGTCTTGCAAGAAATGTATTTGTAAGCAGATGAACAATGTAAAATAGTATTTATAATAGTAAGCATGAACACAAGTATTAGTATGTATTAATTAATTCTCTGCTCCAATAGTCAAATAAACTGTTTTTCAGCAATATATATTAATATAAAGCTATTTTCTATACTACTTTGTTGGAAACTAACTATGATATACTAAGAGCTTTTAAATCACATTTGTATACTATCATTAATATCCATAAATTAGAAAAAGAATCATAAACACAACAATAATAAACATAAGAATAATTCCCCCTTGACACTAAAATAATCAGCAACATTTTGGATATCGGTCTTCAAATAATTATAGTTCTTGATAGAATGTCTGCATGAAGTGTTACGATTACAAAATACACTTTTCTAAATGAAGCTTATATGGATGTGCTATAACTTTGAGTTCCAGTTGTTTGACTTGTTTTTGCTGCCCAAATAATTCCATTCTACTATTGTAACCAATTTCTACTATCCTTGTTTAGTTACTGTGTTCTTTTACCATTAAATTTTGCCTTTGCCTTTTCTTCTCCAGCTTTTTCATAAATCTATATTTCTTAAGAACCACAATATAATGTGGTGATATTGAAATAAACAAAAATAAACCATTGCTACTTTTAACAAGACAGAACTAAAACAATGCTTAACTTGTAACAGTAAATATACTAAGATATGATAAGGTTGCTTTTCCTTAGCTAAAAAATCTTAATCAAAAAGCATATAATTTATAAGACCACTTTCTATCATAGACTGAACTGATATGTCAGTGATCATTGGGATAAACTAGTATTAAATTAAAAGCTGCATTAGGAATATAGGTCACAATATATAGTTACTTTGTAGTCTGACTATAAACTAACTTAATAGAACAGCTGACCTGGAAAATATATAAGAAAGATACTTAAAAAAGATTTATATAAAATAATAATACTACCAATATTTAATGTCAGCAGAATATAGTAAATGAAATATGATATTTCTTTCTCCAGCATAGCACAACCATTTTTTTCTATATAATATGTCTATATAAAAATAGACATAGTTGGGAATTATATGTATATAACTGAATAAGATGGGATCCGCTTTTCAGCATATTAAAAAGTATTACTAAGAACAATAGGAATCAGGCTTTACATTTTTTTACAGCACAGTTACCAGCATGAGTGTGACCTAGTCCGTGCTTTGTCTAGTTTAGTTTAAAAGTTTCTAATAATAATAAAGCTAATTATCAATAAACATATTTGGATAAAAGAAAACATCAAAATTTGGCTTTTGAGATGTCTTACAGTCAATTACTTCTTCCTGCTGTACTGATAGCATCTTATTTTGCTCCCAGGACTGTTAAATGAAGAGATGAATAAGATCTATAACTTCCATAACTTCGTCGAGCTGCTGATGATGTCACACAGCAATGAGAAGACCCATAGTTATGGACAAAACACATGGTCAAGCCACTGCCCTAAAAAAAAAAGATTCTGGGAGTTCTGACGGGGAATGGTAAGCTGCTTTGACAATAATTAAAGATTCAGGGTGCCTTGTGACGTGCACAAGACAACCCAAAGACATATGGAGCTTTAGGAAGAACTTTAAGCAAAAATATTTCTCAAGCCTGACTTACTACCAAGCCACCAACCAAAAAATAAAACGAAAGAAGCTTACCATCAAAATAAGACTCAAACTGGTGGCACTAACACACAATCCCTTTATAGAAAACCCCAAATTAAAAGAAGAACCATATGACTAACACCACAACCACTCCATACAGACACCAATAAAAAGAAAACAACAAACAACAAGAGCAGAACATATTATTTAATGTCCAAAGCAATATATCACCCACCATACCAACATGAACTCCTCACTGTCACACAATGCTGTGAGACAAAAAGCCGTGCATCAAACCAAAAGAACAGAGCAAGCAGACAGGAACAAAAGCAAACTTTAAAACACTATGAATGAAATATATTTATCCCAAAATCTATAACAAGTACATTAAGCAGCTAACTAATTCAATAAATATATTTATAGTGATTAAAAGCTTTATATTATTTAAGCATTAATGTCAATGTTAACAATAGCATAAGTAAACAAAGGACAACAAACTGACTATCTATAGCTAGACAGTATATTCTCAAACCTTGCTCTTGTTCTTGTCTTGTATGAACTATACATTATATTCAAAAATTTATAAAGAAAGAATAAACTAAAGATTATTAATAAGTGTGTGCAATAGAGCAAGGTGTTAACAACAAAAGGAATAAATAGTATAAACTAATTAATAGCTAACACAAGACAGAAACATTAAGTAAAAGTAACATCAACACTCACCTGTTGAACCATTTTCATCTCACTAGACTTCTGGGTCATAAAAAAAAGAATTATGTATGTGTGAAAAACAAAGATAATATATTCCAACTCAAGTTATATATTTTTTTTGAGTTTCTTCTTGTGTTCAAGCATTTTCCAGGATCCATTTTCTGCAATTATTTTAAGGCTAGAGGTAGCCAAATCCATTTCATCTATGTTTTCCAGTATTTTATTTGTTTTGATAAATATAATAGCTGCATCTAATGCTTCAAATATTTTTGGACCATCCTGAAGGAAGATTTTCAGCCTTGCTGGGAAAAGCAAATATGTTTTTATTCGTGCTTTTGTAAGTTCTTTGAGCAGTGCAAAAAAAGTTTCCTTTTGACAATAACTATAAAATAACCTTTACTACTGCAAACAGCAACCAAGACAAAACTAGGACCCTATCACCTACCAAATATTCCAACTCACTCTCTATAGCACATCTTAATATACTTAGTATTTGCAATACAATTGCTCAAGTTCATGCCCTCCTACATGTCCACCTATTTGACATCCTATGTTTATCAGAAACATGGCTAAAATCTACCCTTAAAGACAATGAAATCACCCCACCTGGTTACAATATCATTAGACTTGACCATACAGCCAAAAAGGGAGGAGGGGTAGAAATCCTCTATAAAGCAGAGCTACAAGTCAGCACTATAAATCTTAACCTACCTGTGGATAATAGTGCAGAAATAATTATCTCCAAACTTCAGGTCAACACATGTAAAGCTATAAATATCATCTGTGTTTATCTTCCCCCAGGAAATAACATTAATACACTTGAATATATCCTTAACTGGCTTTCTATTAATCTCCCACAAGAAACCATAATCCTAGGGGACTTTAATATAGATTAGAATTCCTGTACTAGTACAAACCCCACCACCCATATTAACCTATATGGCTTCTCACAACTTATTAACTGCCCTACCAGAACTAATAGACTCTACAACAAAGAAAGTACCCTGGACTGGATACTTACTAATTCTCCTCATCAAACCTACATAGCAGGAACCCTTCCAGATGACCTAAATGACCATTCACTAACTTATATTATCAGACATAAAACCAACCTAACATTCCCTAATACTTTCAGAACAGTACGCTCAAAAAAGCAATTTAACCCAGAACTTTTCCAAACAGAACTGAAACAATGTAATTGGTCACCATTAAAATCTCTTCCTCTAAATGAAGCAGTAGAATACTTCAATTCCACATTCTTAACCATCCTTGACCACCACACACCAACTCACTCTATTAGAACCAAAACTAAACCAGCCCCTTGGCTCTCTAACAATGCTAGACAAAAATCCTTCTCAGAAACAAATCCTGGGCAAAATGGTGTACTACTAAGAATCCAACAGACCACCAAACCTTTAGAGAACACAGAAACATTACAAAAAAAGCCATCCTGCTAGATACAAAGAACTTTTATCTCCAATTACAGCAAACCTCTCACAAAGAATCTAGAAAATTTTGGACTAGTATTAACAATCTTCTTTTCCCAGGCCAATCGATCACACCCAACCCACAAGGCTCAAACCCTGAGAATCCCACACAAACAGCTAATTCCTTTAATTCTTTCTTCACAGATGCCATCCAAACTCTTGCTAGCCACCTATCTCCTGATACCTCAAATCTGCCCACTTCCTCTACAAACCCACCCCCATTATTTCATTTACAACCAGTGTCTACTTCCTTTATTTCCTCCCTTCTCCAAAAGTTAAAAACTACCACCCCCTCAGCTGACAAACTCCCAGCAGAATTCCTGCAAAAAGAAGCTAAAGCCATTGCCTATCCCATTTCCATTCTGATAAATAGATCCATAAGTGAAGAAACTGTCCCATCTATCTGGAAAATTTCTCATATCATCCCACTGCATAAAGAGGAGAACTCCAATGATTTTTCTAACTTTTGCCCCATAGCTCTACTATCCCCTATTGCAAAAAATATGGAAAAGTGCATCCATAAACAACTTCTTAACCACCTTCTCCATAACAACCTACTTGCCAACTGTCAACATGGTTTCAGACCTTGCCACAGTACCACCACTGCCCTGCTATCATTTACAAACTGCATCAACAATAACCGCAACAAAAACTTTCTCTCTTCTGCAGTCTTCATTGACTTATCTAAAGCTTTTGACGTGGTTAATCACCAACTACTTCTACACACATTGAATTCTCTTTCACTTGATCTTCTATCTATGAATTGGTTTACATCTTACCTTGAAAACTGACAGCAGGCTGTACTCTGGCAAAATAAACTATCTAATCACCTTTCTATCTCCCTTGGGGTCCCACAGGGCTCCATATTAGGCCCACTCCTATTTTCCATTTATATTAATGACCTACAATCAGCTATTCCATACTCCATCTGCATTCAATATGTAGATGACTCTACTATAATCTGCTCAGCCACTTCTGAAACTGAACCTCAGTCTCTTACCCAAAAAGCTTTCAACACTGTAGAACATAGGTTCTCACACCGCTGCCTCCTCCTAAACCACAAGAAAACTAAACTGCTACTCTTCACACCAACCCGAAAGTCCACCTCTTTACATTTCAATCTCACTTCCAGCAACGGTACTCTTATTTCTCCTGACCCAACCACTAAACTGTTAGGAATGACACTGGACAACAATCTGAACTTTGATACTCACATAAACACCACAATAAAATTAGTTAACAAAAAACTAGGATCTCTTTACAGAATTAAACCCTATCTTGCACCAGTAGCTAGGACTACTATAACCAGAACTCACCTAATCTCCACTCTACTCTATGCTTCTCCTATATACACCAGTCTCTCTAAAAACAACCTTAACTAGCAACTTCCTATAATAATATTGCTAGATTTGCTACAGGCTCTCCTTTTAGAACCCATAACTGTTTGAATCTAAAACAACTAGACTGGCTAGAATTTCTTAACCAGCTCCAATTTCAACAGCTCACAATAGCCCACAAGACCCTGCATCAACCCAGCAACACTCCAGTACTCTCTAGCCTCATTATACCTTATAATAATCTCAAAAATCTACATTCCTCAAACAAACTACTGATCAATACTACCAAACCCAACAACTCAGCAGGTGACTCCTTGTTCTCTAACTCTGTTGGAAAAATATGGAATAAACTACCCTCTGAAATCACATCTTAGATTTCTCTCTCACTTTTTAAAAGGAATCTAAAACTTTATTTCAATAAACACTGGCTATGCTCCTATACTAACCCTGACTAACTCATTTCCTATTCACTAATACTCACCCTTCATCCTTTATTTTTTTCCCTATATGTTTCAATATACTATATCATTGCATATAAAAGTAATGTTTAAATGTAAATTGTACCTTCTCATAAAATCACTATGAGTACTATAATTTGTACTTCTTGTGTGAAAAAAAAAAAACACACACTAATGTTTTTATGTAACAATTGCTGTTTTTATAATATCTGTCATAACTTCCATATTAACATTGTATGATTTCCTGGAGCTTTTCTCCCCGGGCCTCTACTGAAAATGGACATGTATCCAGCTAGACTAGCCTGGTCAACAATGTAAAATAAAATAAAAATAAATAACAGAAGAATAGTCATTATCAAAATGTATGATGTTATCTTTGAATTTAATCGGTGAATTGGACCACGCTGACTTTAATACAATTTCCTTATCATGTGAAGATAAAAATTTGAGTATTACAGATTTTGTAGAATAATTTTTACTATTTATAGATGGAACCAATGATCTGTGAGCCCTTTCAATACCAAAGAAAAGGGCTTCAGGAAGTTGTAAAATCCCAGATAACCATGAATCTAAAAAATTCTCCATGTTATTTTCTTCAATATTGTCCGGTAGCCCAAATATCCTGATGTTGTTTCTTTGTGATCTGTTCTCTAGATCATCAAATTTTTGTCTGAAGAAGGGAATTTTGTTTTGAAAGAAATTCTAAATTGTGTCCATTTTCTTGAATCCTACAGCCCATGTCATTTAATGATATTTATATACCTGTAATTTGTTCTTTCTGCTGTTTGAGATCTTGATGTAAAGTCTCCATTTGTTGTGAACATTTTTCTTTAAAGTTATCAAGCTTCAGGTCCATTCTGTCTATTTTTGTTGATAGTTCATGAATGGTAGATAGTAAAGACTGGAGCTCCTTTTTTAATGTTGTACCCTGGTGAGAAGATTTTGTAAAGCTTATACTGAAGTCAGGTGCCAGAAG
>NC_056726.1:1914926401-1914946401 GCF_019279795.1 Protopterus annectens
TCATGTTTCCGGTCTGATGAAGCACCTTATAGTCATGAAAGTGCTTACCATGCTAATAAATTTTATTGTTCTTAAGCTGTGTTAACTGGTCTTCATATTATTCCCATTTTGTTTCAGGCTGTTGTGGATCACTTTTTATGCATTGTGATTATATATTCTTTTTTTATATTGTGCCGACGAGGTCTCTTTTTCTTGTCCTCATGAATCATGGATGATTAAAGTCAGTCATTAAGGATGACATTAGAGTTTCACTGGTATATCCTCCAGTAAATACATGCTAATGTTAAAGCTGCAAACATGGTGACTTTCTAAAAAGAATAAAAGCAATAAGTGCACTGTCCCTCTAACCTTGTCACTCATGAATAGGTGTAAGCCTCGAATAATGCCTTAGATCCTCATTATGTATTAAAATAAATAAATAAATAAATAAAATAAAAAAAAAACACCAACTTATCATTTAGTGTAGTTGGTTAATAATCATCTTTCATGTGTTAGAGTTGCAGGGTTTGAAGCTGTAGATCCTCTCTATTGTCCTTTAACTTTTTTCTACTTTTAATTATTATTCGTTGCTATGGCAGGTGTCTAGTGGTGATGCAAAGTACAAATACTCTCTGTGGGTTGTGGGAGAGTACAGTGTTTGATTCCTTTTTAGTGCCTTCCTGGTACACAGTTTGAGTATCCCTAGTGTCTAGTTGTCCTCCCTAATCTACATCTCTGTTAAGCACCCTTAAGGCACAATGTCATAGTTATTCCTACTGTCTATTTTATTTCCATTGGTCCACAACTTTATTAAGCACAGTGTTTAGTATTTACCTTTAACAATATTTCAGAAATTGCTTGTTAGTCTAGGGGACTGTGAAGCATGATAGGCCCTACCCCATCCCTACACACACACACACACACACACACACACACACACACACACACACACACACACACACACACACACACACACACACACACACACACACACACACACACACACACACACTCACAAACACACACACACACAAACACACATACCACACACAATCATCCCTAGATTACCCCCTCATTAATGCCCCACTGTGAACTCTCAGGCAGAAACACACTCACATGTGCACTCAGACTTGCAGTCCCTCACATACATATACATGCTTTGCCAACAATACTGGTCTTCTAACCCCCCCCCCCATTTAGCTCTACTATGATGGGACTGCTTTTGGCCATGTTCATTAACATGAGTAGCCATGTTAATTTTGGCAGTTGATTGATTCAGAGGCAGTTACAGGGTAGACCATATAGTTAATTAGCATTTACTTCTCTCCCAGAATGCCTCATTGCCATTTAGCATGTCTGCAGGCACAGTCCACTACAGTGCTGCACATCTTCATATTGCATCACCATGGCAGAGCTATCTCTGATTCAGAAATGGTTACCACTAGGTGTACATCTCATGAACTCTAAATAGTATCCTTTCTTAACTGGGATCATTTTTTCAGTAGTTTTAATTATTCTATAGTAAGGAAGAAAGGTAATGGAAGTACTGTAATACCACCTTTTAACTTTTTTTGGCTTTTTATTAAAATTTGTATGAAATGCAAATTCAGCATCTATTGCCTAGCTATACTTACAAGAATTACCAGATAAAGGTTTGTGTAATATGACAAAACTTACTTATTCTAGTTTTAATAAAATATATCTTTTTTTTTTTTTTTTTTTGGATGACCATGCATTAATGAAGTTTTACTGAAAGAATAGTAATTCACTAGATTTTATAGATGTTAACAGTATGTGACACTGTACATTTATTTCTTTTCAAATGATCCTAGGTATTAATAAAACTAAGATGTAGGAGCACAAAATGTAAAATATTTCTTGCAAAATATTTTTTTCCATTGATATTTTTTCCTGCAACAATGCAGACGCTTAATGTTCAGCACTTACCATTTTTTTTTTACTTCTTGTTGTTACTGGAAGTCATGAAAGATTAAAAACTTGATGTCTATTCATAATATGTATTGTATTTTGTATTATATCATAGTTGTTTGTATATCACTGCAAATCTATTTTTCTGTTCTTGTGTTCTGTTCATTTCCAAAATTTTTCTCTGAGAGTTTGGATGGGAATAAAGATATTCAGGAAGTTATAAATGCAACAAAGATTACATAACTTTTAATCAAGACTTGTTAAAAAGTCACATGTGATGTGGACCCTGATACACATGCTTAAGACCACTGGTACTGGACATTTGAGAATAGGCATTAATTTGTACTAAATCACCCTATGGCCTTCTATGGAGTCCTAAGCCTGGGGGCTGGAGTTAGAATTCTACCTTCACAGGGTGGGATGGCTCAGTAGGTATCTCAGCATGGTAATATTAGGAACAAACTTGACACATTAAGTATAACTGCTTGGGACATAAGGGGACACACACACATCCAATAAGAAAAAAAGCAGATTATGAAAATAGTGAGTAAAGCAGGTAGCCAAACTGTATGGTTCCAAGAAACAAAATGGAAAACACTATATATGCACATAAGTTAAATAATACATCCCAGTACTTATTGATGACAGGAAGTTGGTAGGAGGTAAAAGAGTGATCCCCATCTAATTCAAAAACAATGGTCAGAGCAGACCATCCCAGAAAAGGTTATAAGTGACAATATTTAAAGATGGTTTGTACAGAAGGGAAGGATCAACTCATAGTGGGAAAACTGGAAGTTATACATCTTAAACCAAGATTTTTGCATTTTTTTAAACAGCTGGATAACCACACAGTAGCAAACTGTGTATTGCTTATGGTTAGGGATTAATCTTATATTAGACTCAAGAAGAGACATATTGCTCAGAAGGAAAGAGTGTCATGGAAAGGAATAGGGACTAATGCTAGAGAACAATTGAATTAGAGGAAATGGTAGCTGCATGGAAGCATAAACACCAACACAATGAAGATACACACTTACTTTTTGGGGAACAATAGCATTCAGGTAAATACAGTAGACAATATCTAATTTAAAGAATTTCAGTCAGTATATGAAGATATGAAGATTAAAGTGTAGGAGATCTCAGACACTACAGTAATAACCACAGCACTTCTCAACATGTTTTTACCAGGCTGTGAGGTGGTGATTTATCACTGGGACAAAGAAGAAATTCTCTAAGACTCCATGAGCAGAATAAGTTATTTCTTGCATTTATTTCATTGAATTGCACTTCTTAACTCTTATAATTGTGCTATACAGCTAATCTACCACATTTTGCACTGATTTAAAGCTTTTTTACTGTTTCACTGCAATTGTGTACTGTTTTATACTGTTTTAATTGTATTTTTCACTGCTAGATAGTGTTTCATTACTGTAATTGCATTTTTACTGAATTACTTAACTGTAAGCTGCTTTTTCATACTGAGAGTTGTATTTTCTGTTTGTGAGTAGCTAGTAGCTGTAGTATAATTCCCTACTCTCCCTCCCTGTCGGTGTCTTGTTGTTATACTTGGTGGCTTTGTAGTTGCCTGCCCCTACTGTAAATTTGATCTGGAACACTCCTCACAGTTTAGTGTCATTAGCTCATTCTACCTAATACAGAGAGAACATTTGAGAAGGCCAATCCACTTAGTTTCTTAACCTTGAATTATATTCTGTTCTTCCTTTCTCCCTTTCCACTTTATATAAAAAAAACACCTTGCTAGGATGTACCATTGCTAGAATCCCCTTGTGTTCTGACTTAGTGTGCTTCTCAAACAATCTGGAAATATAGAGCTGATAAGTATATTTTTTGACACTTTTTAACTATTTGGAGTTCTGCACTTTCTTAATTTTTGCTTGACTGAATTATTTATATATTTGCTGGCATTGCTTTCTATTAATCTAAGGGCCTTCATTTTTAGTTTTTCCTAATTTACTGCTTTATGCACATGGTTTTAGTATTTTTTTTAATTTAATTGCATTTACTTAAACTGTATTTGCTTTAATATTGTTACAGCACTCAAATGTGCTAACTTACACTGCATTTAAATTATTTTACTGCTGTTTTCTAAGCTTGCTTCCTGCCTTTCCTGTAACTAGTCTAGTCCTGATACAGATTTGCTGTATCCACGACTGTTTGTAAGCTTATGACACCCCGATCCTTTCTGTGTTGGAGGGAAGCATTCTAGCTTATCAATGGGACTGGTAAGCACTAGGTTGCCTATCTACCACAAGAGGAGTTGTTTCTGTTTGTTCTGTTCTGTTTGTAATTTAGTTAATTTGATGTATTACTGCTGCATGTGTCTTTTTTCTTTTGCATTTTTTTTATTCGTATGTTGCTTTAAGCCTTAATTAAATGCATTTGATTAGATCAGGAAATGACATCATGTTAAAAAATGGTTAAAAGAATGCATGTCTGTAGTTTGTTTGTATCTGATGAAGTTCCTATTATTATTTGGGACGGAAGTGCTTATATCTACAATTGTTTCTGTTGCAATAAACTAGAAGTGATTGTTGGAGTTCCTGGTGCACTTGCTACTTCATTTGTTGGCTGGAAATCCTCTTTTAGTGTGGATTGCTTAGCTATTATTGCCTGCATCCTGTGGTTTGTGACTTTTTCTTCCTGTTTGAGGAGTTGTTTCTGGTGCAGAAATTGATGAATGTTTGGGCAGTTTTTCCATCTCTTTCAGCTTTCTGGTTTAAAAGCCCGCATTTGCATGGGTTTGTGCTTGTTTAAGCTCTGCTCAATGGTGCCGAGCTGAGGTAAACTATTACTGGTGCCAGAAAGTCTGCTGTTCAGTTTTCCCCTTAGATCTTGCTAGTTCTTTCTCTCTTGCACTTCAGATAGTGTAATCGCTTTGCACTTCAACAGGTTTTTGTAGCAATTATTTTAGCACACCTAAGAGCCATCAGCACTAGCCTTCTTCATGGAAATAGCTTAGCAGTCATAACCACCGCTCCTGGAATGATTAAAGGGCAGTTCCCTGTGCTTTTTCCTATTAACCTGGTGCACTTGGGTATTTTGAGGCAGTGTAGCAACTGTCTCATATACAGATAACCCTCTCCTCTTACCTCACAATACTAAGACTTATGAGAGATGCACCTATATCACCAAATTGGAAGCTATGCACTCTCCAGCCAAAACCGGACTAGCTGGTCAAGAGGAGAAGGTCAACACCTGCACCATGCCACATGGAACACATAGCCCTCTAGAACACCCACTAACAGCTCTCACATAAAAACCACACACCCACCTTCCCAGAGGCACTCAATAGAAATTTACCCAAACAGCAGAGACCTCCAAGACAAAAATGCAATCAATCACCACAACACAGCATAACACATAGCTCACCTCCACAGTGTGCCCCTCAACCTAAGCCCCTAAGGCTAAACACCTTTCCCAATACACTAATCACAGGTGACTCCAATAGTGAAGTATACAGATGTTCCACTCACTAGGTTGAGTAAGGAGAAGGTAATAGTCAGCTGTCTATCAGGTGCCAGAATCTGAAACATAACACATGCACTCAGGTAACTCCATAACAAGTACAAATATGACTCTGTCATTGTCCATGTGGGTGTGAATGACCTGAGATGCACCTCCCTGGACTACATGAAAAGAGACATGGTGGAACTCTCAGATTATGTGGTCCAGGCAAGTATGACACTAGCTCTGAGCAGTATCCTACCATCACCCAGAATTATACCACAGTACAAACAAAAAATGATTGACTTCAACAATTGGCTAAGTTTCTGGTGTTATTCTAAGGGTATCCAGTATCTGTCTGCTTGGGATGACATGATTGACAGACCTCGATTCTTTTGCAGAGAGGCTCTTGCCATCCCTATAGTGCCTTTTTAGGTGGTATTCCAAAGACCAAATTACCAGCATAACAGTTGAATCTAGCTTTGTTTGTATAACTTGAGCACTAATCCAGACCATCTTTTTTTGGAGAAGGTTTCCCTGCACCCTAGTGGCAGGAGTGTGCAGTTAGAACTTGTCTGATCAAAGACTGCTGGAACAGGGCTCAGTTTTTAGCTTTTTATTGGTTAATTGGTTAATTAGTTTAAATCAGTTTGCTCATTTGCTACTGTTATATTAAAAAAAATACACTTTATGCATCGTCGCTTAGCTAGAGTTAAATTATTCCCAGCACCATAACGTCTCCTCTTCAAATTTTCCCTTAGAACTAGCCAGTTTTTTAGTTTTAGCACTCAGATCTGTTTTTTTTTTGAGCTCAGCACTTGTTCAGAACTCATTGTAAGCACTAAATAAGCTACAATTACTACAGCACTCAACTTTCCTCACTTGTCTAGAGGAAAACAGTTTTTAGTACTTAATAAATAAGCACCTATCCTGGCATCTCTAAGGGTCAGCTACTGGTACTTTTTCCTGTCTATGTGATGTATCTGGGCATCTTGGGGAAATGCAGCAATTGCCTCATGTACACAGACAACCATCTTCTCCTACCACCCAACACTACAACCTGTGAGATATGCACTTTTATAGCCAAACTTGAAGCAAAGCTCTCTTCACCCAAGACTGGACTAGACAGTCAAGAGGAGAAGGTAAACACTTGCACCACACCACACTCATCACATAGTCCCTCAAAACCTACACCACCAAAACACACACATAGAAACACAAAACACACCTACATTCGCGGAGGCTCTCAGTAAAAATCTGCTCAAGCAACAGAGACCTCCAAAGCAGAAATGCAAGCAACCTCCACCACCAAACACATCCCAAATGACACATAGCGCACAAACTCAGTGTGCCACTCAACCACAGCCCATAAGACATAACAACATACCCAATATTCTAGTCATAGGTGGCTCTATAGTCAGGCACACTGATGTTCCACTCACCAGGCTAAACAAGGAGAAAGTTACTGTCAGCTGCCTGTCGGGTGCTAGGATCCGACTCATACTGCACACACACAGGTTAGTCCACAACAAGTACAAATATGACTCTGTCATTGTCCATGTTGGTGTGAAAGACCTGAGATGTACCACCCTGGACTACATGAAAAGATACATGGAGGAGCTGTCCAATCTTGTAGCACAGGCAGATATGACCCTTGCCCTGTGTAGCATCTTGCCACCACCCAGAATGATACCAAAAAACAAGGACAAAATGATTGACTTCAACAATTGGCTAAGCTTCTGGTGTCATTCTAAAGGAAACCAGTATCTGTCTACCTGGGATGGCATGATTGACAGACCACGATGCTTTGTCAGAGATGGCCTGCACCTGTCACCCTTGGGATTCTGGATACTGGCTAAAGCTCTTGCAACCCATATAGTGCTTTTTTTAGACAAGGTTCAAATGACAAATTCACCACTGTAACAGTTACAAGCAAGCAAAATCTGAGGGTAATGCTACTCAATGCTAGAAGTCTAAACTTCAAAATGCATTCACTCAAGACACTCCGTAAAATGGAGAACTTCGACATCTGTGCAGTGACAGAGACCTGGTTCAAGGCTCCAGAGAGCAACCCTGTATTACCAGGTTATAATTCATACCACACCTTTCGGCCACCTAACCTGGACTGAAATACTAAAGGCAGAGGTGTGTTCATATTCATTAAGGATATTCACACCTCCAGGCTGGTTGCTCAGCATAATGCATCTGAGATTATCCAAGTGCACCTAACTCTGGGAAAGACCGCAATCCAAATTATAACTTAATACAGATCCCCCACCATGCCCCAGGATTCCCACTCCTCATTTCTTGATACACTGGAAAATATTAGGGTACAACCCAGCACCCTAATAATGGGTGATTTCAACTACCCCACCATTAACTGGGAAAACTACTCATTTATCATCTCTTTTGTTCAACATTTTCTGGAATTCATAAATTCCAATGCCTTGGATCAACTTATCCACACCCCCACCAGGGGCAGCAATATCCTAGACCTGGTCATTACTGACATGGGTGACCGGTGTTCCACACCAGATGTCAATTCCTTTTTGGTCAGATCCGACCACAAGCTAATCACCCTAGACATCCACATCCCGACCCCACCCCCATTAGGGAAACCACTGTAAAAAATTTCTCCAAAGCCAACTTCACGCTTCTTAAGACAAAAGTGGCAAACTTCACAACACCCATGCAGATGGCAATAGAGGTATGACTGCTGAATCCTACACAAATGCACTTTATAAGCACTTACACAAGTGCATGGATCATGCTATCCCTAACAGAACCAAGATGCTATCCTCCAAAAAAAAAAAGCCAATCTGGTGGCCCCCTGCCATAAACAAACTCTACAACAGAAGAAAGAAACTGTTGCAAAAAAGAGTAAAATCTCATGATTGGAGGAACTCCCTGGTCAGCCTTAGTAAAAAGCTGAGATCCCTCATAAAATCCTCCAAAGCTAGTTATGAAAACAAAATCTCCACTGAATCTAAAGACATCCACAAAGCATTCTATAGCTATGTCAAGAATCTCAATGGCAACACTCAGATCTGCTCTGAGTTACAGCACAATGGCACTAAATATACAAAACCAACTGATATTACAACATCCTGGCAGATAGGTTCAGTGCTAACTTTACCCCCCCCCTCACCCCCTAAAGGGTCAATCTCTATACCTGAAGAATGTAAAGTTCCTGTAATCACGGCTGCACAGGTAAAAACTACACACTCCAAAGCCAAGAACACAGCATCCATGGGACCTGACAACATCCCAGGCTGCCAAACTTCAAAAACGGAAGACAAACTACAATCGAAGGAAGAAGCCAAAGGATCGGTGCACCAAAGTCAAACGGTTGTGCAAATCCAAGCTGAGCAAATGTGGTGTACACATGTCAGTTTATTTAAGCCACTAATGAAATATACACAGCTTTTCATTGGCGACTCTTCTCCAACTTCTTCATAATGTTAAGAAATGTTAAAAAAAGTCACCATTGACGTAACTTATTTAAATGTTACAAAATAGCCACATAATAGTAACACTGCCTCCTTTGGTTGAAAATGAAATTTAAATATTTAAATCAACTGAAATACACTCCCATACAGGCATAAACCCGCCCAAATCGCTAAACTGCCAAACTCACAAGCGCAAGATCATCAAAGCAGCCGTTGCCTCATATGATAGGAGGCTTATAAAATCATAACAAAGGTTCCCTGCAGCTTAAACTACATATTCACAAAAACTAAATTAATAACTGATGTCCTGCACTGGCAATACAGGCTAAAACAACTATGGATGAAACTATCAACCTATCTAAGAAATACAAGGTTCACAGCACTATAAATATATCCTACTAGTAAAAATAATGATGTTAAAAGTAAATAGAAAATATTAAATATACATAAGTAAAATAAATTAGATTAAAAACATATTAACTTTCTATCTCTCCAGGCTTTTCAATTTCAAACCACAATTGATCGACAGCATATTATTCAAACCTGGGTAATGATATCCTTCTAGTTTTAACTGCCATAACAGTTCCGTGAGTTCCAAAATTAATGAATCAGGACCCCCCTGTCATCTGGTACAACCTGGTCTATCACAGTAAAACTAAATTCATGGTTAGGGCACTCCTTAATGTGCTTAGCCAGAGTGCTGACCATTTTCTCCTTCCTAATGGCATAGATGTGTTTGTATAGGCGCTCGCATAATTTTTGATCCGTTTTGCCTATATAATACCCAGGACATGAAGAACACTGAGCCAGGCAGACTACATGTGTACTAGCACAACTGAACCTCCCCTTGATTTTGTATTTAATATCTCTAATCATAAAGAAGGTACCTGCTTTAACAAATCGACAATATTTGCACATACTGCATTTAAACATATTCGATCTAGCATAGGAAGGCCTAGATTTCATTTTGAGAATGTTTGTTAAGTTAAACCCCCTCCTAAAAATCACTTTGGGAATCATCCCTAAGGATTTTGGTGCTTCGTTGACTGGTGTAAGTAAACACCACTTCACTTCTTCTTAACAATAGAAAAAATATCTCTCGCATCCACACTATAGGTAGTAATAAAACTACAAACTAAGGTATCTCTAGTATGGGCATTATCTGATGGTAAAACTGGTTCAGCAGTAGAATGGCCTAAAATAGGTAAATATGCTCCATTCTCCCTCTTGGAACATACCTCCTTACATAAATCTGTAATCAATGATCTAGGATAACCCCTATTCAGAAAAAGGTCTCTAATAAAGGCACATTCTTCCAAGAAGTCACTGTCTCTTGAAACCATCCTGGCCACTCGGACCAGTTGGCCCTTAACTATCGATCTCTTCTGATGAAGGGGGTGGTTACTATCAAAATGCAGATATGTGTTCGAGAAGGTGGATTTCCGATGGATTTTGGCAACATAACATCCCTGGGATACATCCTTAGCCAAGTCAACATCTAAATAAGCTATTCTCTCTATGGAAAAGTTAAAAGTGATCTTGAGAAATTCAGTAGATGTATTGAAGCTTTTCAGAATTGATTCAGCCACCTCTTTAAAACCCCTAAGGATGATAAAAATGTCGTCCAAAAAGTGGGTGAACATTTGGACTTTCTCTTTGAAGATGGGGTTGGAAAAAAACAAACTCATTCTCCCTAAAAGCCATCACCAAATTTGCCATGCTCGCCCCACATGGGGAACCCATAGGCACCCCTGTACATTTCTGGTACCATCGGTTGTTGAAAGAAAAGAAGTTACATGTGAGGACTATATCCAATAGTTCTCTCACCATCATGATTTCTTTGGCTGGTGCTTGTTTAATAGACAAAATCACCTGGGTCCATTCCAAAGCCACAGTGTGAGGAATAGATGAATACAAATATATGACATCGATAGTTAAGAAATGATTCTCAGCACTGAATGGTATTTGACTGACCCTGGCCAAAAATGACCAAGAGTCCTTGGAAATATGCGCCTCACTAGCTACATACGTCTTCAGAATAGTATCCACAACCTTAGCCCCAGCATACATCATACTACCTCTTGCACTCACCAATTGTCGCATAGGGGGATCCTGGATTTTCTTATGGATCTTAGGGTTGCCAAAAAGGGCCAGTATCTTTGGATTGGACGTAGTAATATAATTACACACATCCAAGTCTATGACTCTAGTAATAAACAAGTCATCATAATAAGAACGTACACGAGTTATGTTGATATTCAACTCATTTCTCGATACCTCATTGCATGTTTCGGAGGCCAAAATGGCTTCCATTCTGTTGATATAATCCTCCACCTCCATAACCACTAAGCCTCCCCTTTGTCTGGTTGCATCACCCTGACCTCAGAGTTACATAACTGCTCCGATAAGGATGTTTCCTCTTTCGTAATGTTAAAATTGACTATTCGTTTAGACTTAAAAGAACGGATGTCCAAATCACACAATTGGTCGAAAAGGCTCAAAGAGGGAAGCAAAGGGAGATTGAAGGTACTAGATATAGGGAAAGGCTTCTTCGAGGACAACTGGTCCGCTAATAAAAGTTGTAAATTTAGCTTTCTCACAAACAGCTTTAAATCAATCAAAGTTTTAGCCAAATTTGCCCTCCGAGATGGAACAAAAGATAAGCCCTTTGCCAAAAGATCCACCAAAGTTTGTGAAAAAACAAACCCTGAATAATTATATATCTTGAAATCCATCCCGGTGTTTGTTACTATCTTAACAAGTTGTTGATCCTGGGGAACTAGATCAGCCTGAATTCTGGCTAATTCCTCCTGGTTTTGGACCTGTTCTTGTACTTCCGACCTGGTGATTGCTGGTGTGATGAGGCTGAATTCCGAAAATTTGAACTCTCAGATTCATGCGGGGGATTGATCGGCTTAGTGTGAGAAGCTAAGCGATCACTCCTTCATATCTGATTTTGTTGATCAAAGGCACCTGGGGGACCATCATCCTCAATGTGATTAGCCATGTTGGAATTAGCTTCTTCACTTACACTCAGGTCCTCAATGAACTGGGCTGATGTTCCCAGATAATTGCCCTGGGATTTAGGGGGCTTGGGATACGCTAAACCTTCTTTGTAAGTTTTGATGTCCCTTTGAAGTTTCTTGACTTTGTTGGCAGTGATTTTAGATATATATTGGTCAATACTTACGTAGATACGATCATAATCATAACTATATCTCGAAAATACATCCCAGGCTGCGTTCTACATGAACTACAGAATTAACTGGCACCTCACATAAGCACCATGTTCAATCAATAGCCTCACCTCATTCTTTGTGCCACTGAATGGTGCATAGCAATGGTTATCCCACTCCACAAAGGGAGAGCCAACACGGACCCCAGGAACTACCACCCCATTAGCCTAATGAGCCTGGTCTGCAAGGCCATGGAATGTATCATCATGGAAATTATAAACAAAGACATTGGTAATCTCCAAACTCTGGACGACACCCAGTTCGGGCTCGTAAAAGGCAGATCATGTCTCTTAAACCTGATAGACTTCTTTGAAGCAGTCCCTAAAGTTGTAAACAAGGGTAAGGTGGTTCACACAGCCTATCTAGATCTTGCCAAGGCTACTGACACTATCCCCCACTCTGAATAAACTCATTAATCTAATTATACATCCCTATGTCACAAGATGGGTTGCCATCTGGCTCACTGACAGAACCAACACTGTGAAAGTAGCAGATTCCAAATCCGACTTCAGACCAGTGACAAGTGGAGTACCACAGGGTTCAGTCCTGGGTCCTCTCCTGTTTGTTATCTACTTTTCCAAAGTACAGGCTAACACAGTAGGCCTTTGGCTAACGAAGTTCGCAGGTGACTGCAAGCTACGAGCCATAATCAACATTCCTAACAATGTTGACATCCTATAAAAGGGGCTCACTGAGACAAATGCCTGGTGTCAAAGCCATCGCCTCAAGTGCAATGCCAGAAAGTGCATTGTCACCCCCTTTGGTAAAAACTCTGTAACCATGAGCCACCACATAGGTGGTAGTCTACTCAACACGAAAAGTGTTATAAGAGACCTTGGGACACAGGTGGACAGTAGTCTCTCCTTTGATAATCACATCGCCACAGTAGTCAGGAAATCCTTCTACATGGCACACCTCATCACAAAATGTTTCTCATCTAGGAAAAAAGAGGTCATTGTTCCCCTCTACTTGTCACTCATTAGACCCATTATAGAGTACAATGCCCCTTTTGGTATGTACCTCACAAGACATCTACAACAACTGGAAAGGCCACAGATATACCTCACAAAGAGGATTACCCACCTCAAACAGATGCCCTACGCAGACCATCTCAAAAAACTCCAACTTTACTCCATTGCATATCGCTTACCCAGAGGTGATCTCTGCCTAACATACAAAGCTATGTCAAGCCCAGAGCTGTTGGACATGCTCCACTTAAAGAAATCCCAATCCCTCTGAGCTGCACACTCTAGGGACCTGAACCTTGTCACCACAATAAACAGAACATGCTGGAGGGATATATTCCTGTCCCAGAGACTTCTCATACTCTGGAACAAACTACATATCTATATCAAACAAAGCTCCTCATTAGCACTCTTCAAGAAAAATTTGATGATTGGATGGGAAATAGGAAATTCATCATGGGGATCATCTCTGTGGCTCTGCTCAACAGGGACACAGGAAAATAATTTTTTTGTGTGGTGAAAGCCAGCATACCTTTTTGGCTAGGCTTATACAGGCCTTAGGGCCAATCGCCTAGTACCTACCTATGAACCTATGATCCTATGAACCTATAAATAAATGCAATCTGAGGGTCATGCTTCTCAACACTAAAAGTCTAAATCTCAAGTTGCACTCACTCAAAGCACTCCTCAAAATGGAGAACATCGACATTTGTGCTGTAATGGAGACCTGGTTCAAAGTGGTAGAAAGCACCCCTGCAATACCAGGCTACAAATCATTCCACACCTTTCATCCCCAAAACATGGACCAAAGCTCCAAAGACAGTGATCTCCTCCATATTCATAAAGGATATGCACACCTCCAGACTAGTAGCCCAGCATAATGCATCTGGGATACTTCAGGAACAACTAACATTGGGTAAGACTGCAATCCAGGTCAGAGCCTGCAATAGGTCCTCAACCATGTTCCTAAAGTCTCACTCCATGTTCCTAAGCACCCTGGAATCTATCAAAGTCCAACCCAACACACTTATACTAGGAGACTTCAACTACCCCTCCATCAACTGGTAAAACTATTCAAGCACCAATGCACTGGCACAGCACTTCCTGGAATTCATCAATTCCAATGTGCTGGACCAGCTCATTCTTACCTCCACTAGAGGAAGCAGCATCCTTTACCTGGTTATTACTAACATGGGCAACTGTTGCTCTACACCAATAGTCAAGTCTTCCCTGGTTAGATCTGACCACAAACTAATCACCATGGAAATCCACGTCGCATCCTCACCTCCCGCAAAGGTATCCACCATGAAAAACTTTTCGAAAGCTGACTTTGGACTCCTAAAAACAGAGGTGGCTAACTTCACATCACCCATGCCAATGGAAAAATAGATGCATGACTGCAGAATCATACACCAATGCACTGTATGAACACGGACATAAGTGCATGGAACTAGCCATACCCAACAGAACCAAGACACTCTCCTCCAAAAAAGGAAGCCAGTCTGGTGGTCCCACTGCCATTAATAAACTGTACTACAGAAGGAAGAAATGGTTGCAGAAAAAGATAAAGTCCCAAGAATGGAATAATTCCCTTATTAGCCTCAACAAAAAGTTGAGATCCCTAATCAAAACCTCCAAAGCCAGCTATGAAGGCAGAATTTTGGCAGACACTAAAAACAACCATAAAGCCTTCTTTAGTTATATCAAAAATCTCCAAGGCAATACCCAGATTTGCTCTGATTTACTGCTCAAAGGCACCTCCTATACTGAGCCAACAGATATTGCCAACATACTTCCTGACAGATTAATTGCTAACTTTACTCCTCTCTCCCCCCTAAAGGGCCAATCTCAATACCGGAAGAATGCCAGGCAGGCTGCATTACTGCAGCACAGGTTAAAGCTGCATTGTCTAAGGCCAATAGTACAGCTCCCATGCGACCCAAAAATATCTCTGGCTGTGTTCTACATGAATTACAAAGTGAACTGGCACCACATCTGTGTGCTCTGTTTGCTCACAGCCTCACATCAAGCTTTGTTCCGACTGAATGGTGCACTGCTACAGTCATTCCTATCCATAAAGGAGGAGCGACTACAGACCATGGAAATTATCACCCCATTAGCCTGACAAGACTTATATGTAAGGCTATGGAGTACATCATCATGGACCTAATTAACAAGACTATAGGGAATATCCAAGCTCTAAATCCCACGCAGTTTGGTTTTGTGAAAGGTAGATCATGCCTGCTTAACCTGGTTGACTTCTTTGAGTTAGTCACCAGAACAGTGAATGAAGGTAAGGCAGTTCATACAGCCTACCTCGATCTGGCCAAGGCCTTTGATACCATTCCTCACTCAGGAATTATTGATAAACTTACCAAGCTAGGCATCAACCTCTATATTGTTAGGTGGGTTGCAAACTGGCTCATAGATGAAGCACACAGTGTGAAAGTACCAGACTCCAAGTCAGACTGCTGACCAGTCAATAGTGGAGTCCCACAGGGATCGGTCCTCGGTCCTCTCCTGTTTGTCATCTACTTCTCAGATATCCAGTCCAACACAGA
Source organism: Protopterus annectens (assembly GCF_019279795.1). NCBI lineage: Eukaryota > Metazoa > Chordata > Ceratodontiformes > Protopteridae > Protopterus > Protopterus annectens. The sequence goes on from NC_056726.1 coordinate 1,914,941,986, forward strand.
GGGACTCTGGCTGACCAAATTCACAGACAAACAAGCTGGGAGCCATTATTAACTCCCCAAGTGATGCAGACATCCTACAGAAAGGCCTCACTGAAACCAATGACTGGTGTCGAAACCATGGCCTTAAGCTTAATTCCAAAAAATGTGTGGTTATCCTCTTTTGGAAAACTCAGTTCCCACTAATTACCACATTGATGGGAGCCCATTGAACACTGAACCTTCTCTCCTTTGGGAGCCCATTGAACACTGAACCTTCTCTCCTTTGATCACCGCATTGTAACTGTGGTCAGAAAGTCCTTCTATGTGACACATCTCATTACCAAGAGTTTTACATCCAGGAAGAAAGAGGTCATCATTTCTCTCTACTCTTCCCTCATTAGACCAATCATAGAATATAATGACCCATTTGACATGTACCTCACTAGACAGCTGCAGCAGCTGGAGAGGCCACAAATGTACCTCACGAAGAGGATCCTAGGCCTTAAACGCATGTCCTGCATGGACATACTCAAAAAAACTCCAGCTATTCTCTGTCTCATATTGCCTACTAAGAGGCGATCTCTACTTGACTTACAAAGGCATGTTTGACCCAGCTCTGATAGAAATGCTGCATCTGAAGAAATCCCAATCCTTCCACACCACTTGCTCTGGAGACCTCAACCTCATTACCATGATCAACATAACATGCTGGAAGGACAGGTTCATAACCCAGAGATTGCCCATGATCTAGAAAAGACTTTCCATACATGTCAAGCAGAGCACCTCACTAGCCCTCTTCAAGAGAAATCTTGAGTGGATGGGAAATAGAAAGTTCACCCCGGGGATCACTCCAGTGACTCTACTTGATAGAGGCACTGGGAACGAATGACGGGCAGCACAATGCCAGGGCACTTCTATGGGCTAGGCTGATAAAGGCCCCGGGGCCATTATACTAGGACACACTTATGACCCTGTGAACCTATAAAGTAAAACAGCGAGGAGGAACATGTTATAGGTAGTGAAGCAATGCAGTCAAAAGCAATCTGGAACAAACTGCAAATGAAGTAAGAACAGCAATCAAATGGAGGAAGAAAATATTTTATTATTGTAGTGTAGAATAAAGTTAGTAATGCAAGCAAAGTGGATGGCAAAGAGGGTATAAAAACAAATAAGAGAATACATGACAAACAAAAATAAATAAATATAAGGGAGGCATAAGCAGGAGAAGCAAAAACACAAACTTGAAGAATAGAAAGAGAAAGAGATGCTAGCATTACAAATGGAACTGGAGAAAATAAAAATAACTTAAAAAGAAGCAGACAATGTAGGCAGCATATACGTGATGGTTTAGTAGTGAAAAACATAATTATGGATGAGAAATTCCGAGACTGGAGGTAAAGGAGTGCAACAAAAGAGACTGGATACAAAGAAGGAACATTTGTGCCTAGAATTATATTGTGAGTTCCTAAGAAATATAGAACAACAGAAGGTTCTTGATAAAGCACTGCAAAGAGCCGAAATAGTCATGTGGGTGGAAAAAATATATATATATATATATATATATATATATATATATATATATATATTATATATATATATATATTTAAAACAGCTAAAAGACATAAAAGCTGCTGCTCCTAATGACTCTTAAACTGATTTTTTTTATAAACAGGAAGGGGTAGTGTAGCTCAAAGCTTAACATATGCATATGGAAGGATTCTTCAAACTTGTGCCATATTTCCCTCTATCAATAAAGCAAGAATTATAGTACTGACCAAAAGTAAGGCTGATCCAGCAGACATGATAAATTGTTGGCTTATTTCTGTGATGAACATAAATAGTTAAGTTTTAAAGATCACCAGTAGGCAAGAAGGTTTGATAATCATATATAGCCTTTCCATGCATAGCAGACAGTAAAAAAAAAAAAAAAAAAATATATATATATATATATATATATATATATATATATATGTGTGTGTGTGTGTGTGTGTGTGTGTGTGTGTGTGTGTGTGTGTGTGTGTATGTATAAGGTTTACCTCCCTTCATAATAAGGTCACACTACTAATGCATGAAGTGCATTTATGTAACCCTATCCAATCTTCAACACTTAGTTAAAAAGAGGCTAAGGTGTTATAAAATTTAACATGCAGGTAGAGTTTGCTGCACAAGTAGGGAATATTTTGTTAAATGAATTTATTCCCACTAGAAATACTGTTTACATTATGATGTAAGTTGAGAGTTCTGGAGTGAGTTTTCCAAATATTATCAGTGATTTTTGAAATGGAGAAAATTTACGAAAATAGTATATTTTACATCAAAAACTAAGACAGAGATTCACATGGAGGAGTTTATACAATATGGAAAGAAATGAAATATTTTTTAATCTGTCTAGACAGTCAAAAATCATAGCTCTTTTATTCTCAAGGTTAGAAAAGTTTGGAATCTTCACAGCTGAGTTACATACTTGATAATATGTCTAACAATTGGAGCATTATATTCATATGCATACACACAGGAGCTAAGATCTTGATAAAAATACTTGCCACCATTTTAGAAAAATTGCTGCCAAAAATTATAACTGCAAGGCAGGCGAACATTGTGCATGGATGACAAATTTACAATAACTGGTGTAAAAAATCTTAAAGAGCACTTACACAAATCTGCTGGATGTTACTGCTGTAATCATTCTGGAATAAGCTAATTATTTTCCAAATGATATCTAAACTCAACCATTTACGGTGGCCCTAAGACAAGCTTAGAGTCAACTTCTATAGAATTTACAACACAGTTCATACCTCTATCCCATATACCTCTGCCTTACCTTCCCTCCATTTCTGTAGAATTAGTCTTCAGTAAGAAATTCACTTTTTCCTTACTTTAATGTATTTTAATGTATTTCAATGTTTTGTATTACAAACTGCTTTGAATGCATCGACATTATACATGACTTGTTTTGTATAAATATCACAATTAAACTGCATATAAAGATTTGTACATTATGTATTATTTTGTTTTGTGTGCAAGATATGCTATTTTCCATCAAGTGAATCTCTTCTGCTGAATTTGCTTGTTACCTTTTATTTTATAGACATTTTTTTATTGTGGAAACTGAATTTAACTTCTGTTCTTTTTAAATGTCAAATCTCTGCATGCCATATGTCCTTTCACCTAAAATGCACACAAAGACACACACGCACACACACACACAGACACACACAGACACAAACACACACACACACATACACACACACACACACAAACATACACACACACACGTACGTGCATGCGCACACATGCAGACACTTGGATACTTTTCTATATATCTATCCGTCTATATAAAATCAATCTCTCATATATATATATATATATATATATATATATATATATAATTTATATATATATATATATATATATATATATATATATATATATATATATATATATATATATATATATATATATATATATATATATATATATATATATATATATAGGGATCCCTATCAGTTGATAGAAACCTCATATGACTGAAACTCATTTGACTGAGACCATAAGACTGAAAATGCAAAATACTGAAAAATCAATTGACTGAAACCCATAATACTGAATTCCAACATACTGAATTGTAAAGTGGACAATATATAACCAGAATAGGTGGGCGCTATGCCCCCCCCCCCACACTCCCCAATGTTTTACATCATCCAAATTTAGCACTGTAAGATTTCAGTATTATGGGTTCCAGTCAAGAGATTTTTCAGTATTTTGCATTTTCAGTCTTATGGTCTCAGTCAAATGAGTTTCAGTCATATGAGGTTTCTATCATCTGATAGGGATCCATATATATATATATATATATATATATATATATATATATATATATATATATATATATATATCTGTAGATAGGGGTTCACTTTATAATCTCGAAATACTGAAATATCGAATTTCAGAATCTCGAGATCATAAAGTTGAAAACCCATAATAAATGTCAAATCTCTGCCTGCCATATGTCCTTTCACCTAAAATGCACACACAGACACAAACACACACACACACACACACGTGCATGTACACGCATGCAGACACTTGGACACTTTTCTATATTTCTATCCTTCTATATAAAATCTCTCTCTCATACATATATATATATATATATATATATATATATATATAGATATATATATATATATATATATATATATATATATATATATATATATATAGATATATATATCTGTAGTTAGATAGGGGTTCACTTTATAATCTCGAAATCCTGAAATATCAAATTTCAGAATCACGAGATCATAAAGCCAAAACCCCATAATAGCAAAATCCTCAGAAGCAATTCAAAATCTCGAAGTTTGGAGATGTTGAATTAGCGGTTCTGGTGTTGTGCTGTGTTAATGGATAGCTAGAGATTCAGGTAAGTGTTTATAT